>NC_057775.1:4571185-4871185 GCF_014825855.1 Bombus pyrosoma
TTATCGTGTTTTTCTCTAACGAATCTCCTTACTTCATTTTCTCTAATTTAATGCCACAGGCTCTGTGCCGAGGCCGCTCCCTCTGTTTCCGGACTCTCAAATCATCGGAGGAAGCCAGGTCGACATAGGTCAACATCCGCATCAACTGAGTTTGCAAACTAGCGGACACATTTGCGGTGGCTCGATCATCAGTAGTAATTGGGCCATCACTGCAGCTCATTGCGTGGGGTAATAACACAAATACATAAAGTTAACAGTAATGCGTGCGTTAAGCAACCGTGAATAAACGTCTGCTTCACATTGGTGGCGTATGAATCTTCCGGACCAAAACGTAGTAATCTCGACTTTGATTGCGTCCAACGAACTTTAATTGAATTTATCCTTCGCGCGTTAATCTCTTGGCTTATCCATTAAATCGATATTTTGCGGGCGAAATGCTAAAATTAATTAACAGGAAAACCGTTTATCGTAGGAAGAATTTAGCTAGGGAGTTTTTTTCATTAAATTCAATTTATATACATTCTATTGATACAGGGTGTTGCAGGAATGTTTGCAACTAAGAT
Source organism: Bombus pyrosoma (assembly GCF_014825855.1). Taxonomy (NCBI): domain Eukaryota; kingdom Metazoa; phylum Arthropoda; class Insecta; order Hymenoptera; family Apidae; genus Bombus; species Bombus pyrosoma. The sequence goes on from NC_057775.1 coordinate 4,571,749, forward strand.
CGTGTTCCGTTGAAAGTAAATTAAAATGTTTTCTATCGTTACTTTTAGAATTCTCAAATCATTTTGTTCGTTTATCGTGAATATGCTAACTTGAATTTGTTGAACTCGACCACTTCTAATACAGTTGCCTAAAATTCAACTATGTGATCTTTCGATTACTATGTTTCATCTACAACGCCGCGATACCAAATAAAAGTTGGAAAATAATAATCAATTACATTGGAAACGAATATTTTTATAATAAAATTAAAGATCTTTCCCGCGCTTTAATCTGCAACACGAAGAAAAGAATTACAGGATGGTCGTTGAAATTCCTCAACTACACGGCAACGTCACAATTTCGTTGCAACGACGCCATATTATACTTGTCAACGAGTCGATGTTACTTTTACTTTGCCATTTCGAATAATCGAATCCGGCGAACACCGGGATGAAGTACCATGATACGATCATACGGATGATCCGGGTATTTTCGCGCATCGGAATGTTCACTGGCTCATTACGATAATAATTATTAAAGCTATCGCGATATTAAATCGGCTTTGTGGCTCGCATTCCATTCCGATTGCCGGCCATTATGCAATAACAATAAGGTCGTTAAACACCATACGCATATTCTGGAAAACCAACAAAGTGCATTTCGTTGTATGTACATCGTGTACGAAGGAAATCCGGGCTGGTTGGTATTTTGACGCTCTATCGATTATAGATCAGCTCCGAGCCGATATACTATACGAGTTGGTAGCAGTCACAAAGACTTGGGCACTCGTTATGGAATAAAAAATATCATTCGACACCCTAAGTTCAATTCGCAAACCATCGATTTTGATGTCGCCCTTTTGGAGGTAAGTAGACAAAATATTGTATATTATAAGACGATTCTGAATTTTCCATACAAAAATCGCCAAAAGTAAAATATCATATGTATGTGTTTATGTAAAATATCATATTATATATATGTAGTATCGTCAATGGAATATATTGTTATTATATCCTGATATTTGTAATTTATTTACAATGAATGGATTGTACAGATATAGACAGGAAAACGATGGTAGTTTAATATGAACTAATCGCAATAACACGTTACAATCTAGACAACTCTCGACACAACGGATCCAACGTTCTCTCTCACGCGGACCACACTCTCTCGACAACGCAACTCGCACTCTCTGACTTCTCGATTGATTCCCTTTGACTTCTCAACTAAAAACTGACTGCTCTCGCATGTCTTTTGTCTTCCTGTAGACCCACCACACACGTGTTCCGCGATCGCTCGTAGACCTTTTCTACGAAACTATTCACTTGAAGGACCGACGACACATTGATGGGCCCATCGGCGCCTCGGTTCTCGGGACATTGTTTATGGTTCGCTAGATATTCCTTAGGCCCTTTTCTCCGATACTACATGTATATGTATATAAAATATCAGATGTATACATATGTATGTGAAATAAATGAATTTGAATTTTCAATATCTATCGAGTGGACGTATACTAACGTACGAAAGACTCTTGGTTGACAAAATATCGTCAGTATGATTTTTCTTCGTATCGTTTTTGGACTCGTAAAATTCGCGTCAAAATTAAAAAATACGCATAAAACTTAATACTCTTGTTATTACATACAAGATGTACACGACTCTGTACCAATGCTGTAGAACGATATAAGGAAACAAAGAGAAGCAATAATGGAATGAAAATGATAGCGACTAAAATATTATCTACCCAGAATGAGATATTTATTTTAATTATCGCTACGGATTTCGAATGAAGCATTGGATATATTTTTAGTTTGTTGATTAACTGCGATTAGTATCGCTTTTATGTGATAAACAGAAATACTTGTTCGTAATTAAATTAAGAGAATCGTTTCAATAACATATTATATTGTATTGTAATTAATTGTAATACTTTGGTACGTAAAAATCTTCATCTTCACCTATCTACTGTGATTTTGTTTAGTTTAGTTTGAATACAATTTTTTCATATTATCGATCATTTAATTTAAGAACTGTTGAACCTAATGCGATAAAAATTCTGATTCAGATTGATGGCAAAATCAAGTTTGGTACGAATGTGCAACCTATAGAACTGGCAAACACGGAACCTTGGTCTAGTAAGATGGTGAACGTGACTGGATGGGGTGCGCTTAGGGTATGTGGGTCGACCATTTAACTTTCAAACGAGAGTAAACTATTTATCTAAAAAATCATTTGTTGTTCAATGTACGTCCGACTGTTGCTCTTTAAAACAAGCTCTTGTTTTACTTTCTTAAAAGATTTCTTAATACCCTAATCGAGGAACTTTCTAAAAAGGAATTTATAGGACTATGGTAAACGCAAAAGTTGAATCGCAACGAAACCCTTATTTACAATATTTTGTAAATATAAAAATGATAAAGTTATTAAAGAACTATATATTTGTATATATTATAAATATCAACCTAAATTTCATATTGAGAGGCAATAATTATTAGAAATATTAACCAGTATTTTTCCAAACTTATAGCATCTATACTATTTTTCATAAAAGTTAATTGCTCAAAATTCATCTTCTTCGTATGAAATAAATAAAAATTAATTCCTGAATGGTTACAGGAAGGTGGATCGACTTCTGCACAGTTGATGAGAGTATCGGTTCCGATAGTGAGCAAATCGGAGTGTGGAGATGCTTACAGGTACATGAACGAGATCACCGACAGAATGATATGCGCCGGTTACACCTCAGGTGGAAAGGATGCCTGCCAAGGTGACTCTGGTGGACCTTTGACGGCTGATGGAATCCTGTATGGGCTCGTGTCCTGGGGCTATGGGTGCGCCAAACCCCAATATCCTGGTGTTTACACGAACGTTGCTAATCTACGGTCCTGGATCAAGACCCACAGTGGAGTTTAAAAAATAATTATCCTTAAATTGTAATTAAAATACAATGTAGTCGACGAAATACTATATTGATATAACTATGTAGCTATAATAATATTGCTGAAATATTATTAATATCCTAAGGAGAGAATGTATTATATTTCTGATAAATATTTTTCCGTAAACGTTATTGCGTAAATATAATATAAATCATTACAAAAATAAGAGTAAATGATTCAATGTTCAAAATACCAGTTTAATATGTATGTGAGCTGTACGCATACAAAATGGTAATGGAATGTGTTCTCTCGAGGTGAATTTTGCGATTGATTCGTATGGAATGTGTTCTTTTTAGAACACAAACTTGACGACACTACATATTAATGTAATATCGTAAATAATATTATGACGATTTATTTACAATGAATGGATTGTACAGATGTCGACTGAACAGAAGAACGATAGTTGTTTAACGTGAACTAATCGCAATAACGTACTATAATCTAGACAATTCAATAGTTAATTTTCAACTCTCGTCATAACGCAACCAACGCTCTCTCTCTCACGCGGACCACACTCTCCCGACAACGCTAGCAACACTATCTCGACAACGCGACTCGCACTCTCTGACTTCTCGATTCACACCCTCTGGCTTCTCCACTGACACTGACTGTTCTAGGATCCCCTTGTCTTTTCTTGGGCCCACCACGCACGTGTTCCGCAGCCGCTCGTGGCCAGGATCACACAGGCCTTCTTCACGAAACTATTCGATTGAAGAAGGACCGACGACACATTGATGGGCCCGACGGCGCCTCGGCTCACGCCACATATCTCTTAGACCTTTTGTTCACTAAAATTAAATTTTATCCAAAGTTGGTGGTTAGCAGCTACATCGAAGAAGGAACACTTTGCAATAATACACATGCATTGAACGTTAGCGACTACAGACCGTTGATACCTATCAATTTGTAACGAAGTATACGTCGCTGATTACATAAACTTAGCGTTTGAGGAAGGTGGCGTAAGCGTTAAGACAGTTCAATGTTGGTTCGTGCAACTCAAGGCTGGTAATTTTTCGTTTGAAAATTAACCAAAAGCAATCGACGATAGACTAACGCTATCGTGCAATACCATTAATAATAAGTTTTTAAAGAAATAATACTGAAACTAGTTCATTAATTCTTGCAATTAGATCATTATCAGGCACGAACGCAAAAGTCTTTATAACTTGGATCTTTTATCACAGCTTGTAACAGGAAAGAAGCACATGTTCGCAAATTTTATTCGAACCTGATATGTCATTTTCTGCAAGATATATTTTTCTTTCTGATATTCTGCCATATTATTCGTATTAGAACAACTTGGAAAAGGAAATAGCAACGTACTTTTGCTTTAGTTATTCCGTTATAATTGTAAAACAGAGCGACAGCAATCGCTTCACAAAGGGAGAATACAATATCGACGTTCGACGACAGATTGACGGATGAAATAGTTTGCTTAACCGCGAAATGCTTTTTACGTTTGGCTACCTTTGATCCCCAGAGTACCGCGAACTTTCTCCGATAGTTTATCCAGTTGGACAGTTCGATCAAGATAACTGTTACCGTGATCTGCACTAGCGTTGAAATTCTTTGAAATGTCTTTCATCCCTCCTTCACTCTCTCTCTATTACTCGATATTCGTTTCTAATAACGTTTAATCTAGTTTACTTTTGATCCAAACTATTATTTCAAATTATAAGTCTATCGTCTGAAATTATTATATAAAATTTTTATTAGAAATTTATTATCTAAATATTGCGATGACTACGTTGATTTCTACATTTTTTCTTTATCACGCGCATCATACGCGTTTCTCGTAAATGCATGAAAATCTCCAGTCTATTTATCGTATAAAGTTTCATTCGAAATCTATGTATTACGAAAAATTAGGAATTCCTATAATTATGAAAATCTGAAGGAAGAACAGTGATGCGAGATAATATATCTTATTTAACGTACTATTTCTAATAGACAGCGGTCTTCGACGTTTCGTTTCGTTCGATCGAACCTTTCGATAAGAAAATGCGTTGAAAGCTTTTATCGAAGGTAGACACAGATAAAACAATATAAAACGTGAACGGTCGGACACTCGAAAGCTCACAAAGTACACACGCGATGTATACAAGAAATACGTTTTATCAAGTACGTCCGATCGATTAGTTGCAAATTGCTCCAAATTGGATATGTGACTAATCTTGACACGATTGTTCCATTATCTCGAGTCTCGATACGATATCGCTAATCGCGATCTCACTCGAACGGTCGAATGCGTCGATGAAACTCTGTTTTACCAGGAATCTGTGAACGTTTCATTTTTTTCCGCCGAATTTATCGGGCTACGTGAAATGGGTTCCTTTGAAGTTCCAACGACGACGAATTTGGACATCGGATAATGATCGATAACGTCGCGATATCAACGAAATATTTGGTCTCGCACGAGTATCGACAACTTTTAACCTGGTCGTAGCTTCCATAACCCGACCAGTTACTCGTTGCTTCTCATCGATCGGTGTTAAAATGGTTAGAAAAATTCTGATCTTATTTTGTATCCTTTTTGAAAGTGGTAAGTTTCATTAACTTCAGACCAATACGGTTGGGTCGGGAAAAACGCTAGTGGTGAACACGAAGTAAATTAAATCTAAATAGAGATAGCGAGTACTTAATTTTTCTTGTTTTATGTGTCTCGATCAATTTTTGCACATCGAAATTTTCCACAAGTGGATAAACATCTATACCCTTAAGTATCGCAAATACACTTTTCTTTATCACTTACATTTATCTACATTTGTATCACGTTTGCATCAGATTTGTATCAAGTTGTTTGATTCTAATAATTTCAATGATTGTTATCATATAAATTAAAAGGACGTACTCTAAAATAAACTAATTTAATTTGCGTCTAAACTGCGTCTTAACTGTGATGAATTATCTACGAGCGAATGATAACGGTCGAGGGTTAATAATATCGAATTAACAGACAAAATATTTTGTATTTTCTGTGCAGTTCTTGCGTCCGATAACATCAAGTATGCGAACATCATGGAGTATCCTTATCATGTAAGTCGAAATATTGATCGTAACATTTGAAGAGTGCCAACATTTGTGCATAGTTAAGACGATAAGATTAAAAGAACTCGGTTCAACTCACTTAGTATGTATTTACACGTCAGCCGTTTCAGTAGTATGGTTGTACATATACGTGCGAACCAAGTGTAATTTATTCTAATATTTTTTATTTATCAACTATGGATATGCACAAAGTTAGAGCGATGTAGAGACATTGCTTGTTTGAGTTTTAATTTAGAAGAACGTTTGATCGCAACTATGACAAAAAGCAAAGAATTAACAGTACAATGACAAGTTCTTTCTAGCTACCTCTAGAAAAATGTACATTTTTCGATCAAATTGCATCATGCATGCAAATACTTACAAATGGTGATTTAAGTACGTTAATTCAATTTTGCGATTCTACGTACAATACAGTTTCGAATAGAAAATACGCTATTACGATGTTTCGTTTGGTGAATGTTCGTGTGATACAGGTGTCTATCGCGATATACGGGAAACACGTTTGTAGCGGAGCGTTAGTGCACGAATCATGGGTGATAACTGTGGCGTCCTGCGTTTTTCGGTGAGTATCGTGCACGGAATTTCACGCGCTTTTATAGAAATTGCGTATCAGCGCGAACTAGCCAACGAATAACGGAACGTAATTGCTTACAGTTCGGACCCAGCCACGATGTCTGTACGAGTACGTTCGTCCACGCTTTTTGTCGGAGGAGATGAATTGGAAGTGGCCAACATCGTCGTACATGAAGATTTTGATAAGTACGTGATGCTCAATGACATCGCGCTTATCAAGGTACGAGCAATTCGACTTGTTATCGCGATTTTTGTCGAACGAAAGCTAAACATTTTGGCAGAATTTTCAAGTCAAATGATATATACTTGTCTTAACCTTTCAATACCGCTGTGCCCTTTGACTTTGTTCTCGATCAAACGTATTTTTCCATTTTTGAAGATTTTCTTAAACCATTAAAATTGTATCCGCCTCGTGGAAATTTCGCTTATTTTTAAATACGCTAAACTATCGATATCCTATATGATATATAAAGCAAAATAGAAAATTTATAGAAAACTAATTTTCCGTGATATCGCCGAGATACTTTTACCTCTTTCTTTTTCAACGATTTTAAATCCAATATCTCCTGTCTCTTCTACAAATAGGTAATGGTATAGAAATATTTACCTGTTGTGGCAGAAACTTGAAAACGAACGGTTCAACGTAGGCGCGAAAAAATTCAATAAACGTCTGGCGATGATGCATTAGTGGAAAGTTGAAGACGAAACGTGCCAATGACGTTTACGATGTTAATTCCCGAGATTATCGTTGAAAAGTGAAAAATAAGTTTTTCCAAGAAATATTTACAAATTCTATCCCTAGAAGGGAAACATCGTATTATATAAAATGGTATCGAGAAAACGTTTGGAGATAAATATTTAATTATATCGTATTTTTCTGGAGCACAGCTGAGAATTCCCGCACAATTCGGCGAGAAATTGTTGCCAATAGGACTTCCGGAAGAGAAAGACTACAAGCTCGATGATGGAACGACGTGTTACGTGACAGGCTGGAGACACACTCTGGTAGGTGCTGTTTCTGATGTTATTAATAAAATAAAACTTTCGTGCTGTCAATAAAGTTTGGTAAAATGTGTCAACACCATTCGTTAATCGTTTATCTATGTTTCTAATTTTACAAATTTTGATGTATCGTGAAACGTTGCTGTGCCACGTGATTCTTATATTCAACAATCGGATATAAATTGGCAAAAATATTTCTACCGATAACACGATAAAATACGATGAAAATGTGCCGTGTTTTTAACATTGTATCGCATTGGAAAATCGTAGCAAACGAACATTCGTTTTATGCTCGGCGCTGATTATCTTTCCGTGTCATCGTGCGATCATTAAAACGCAAACTCGTTCACTAAATATTCACTTTCATCCCGATATCTGATTCCATTTTTGTCCTGATACGATATCTGGCGAACGCGGAAAAAACAAATGTATACACCTTTTATGATGGCCAATTTTCAATTGCCGAATAAAGAAACAAGCAACAACGCGCATTTCAATTTCGTTAACGCCCGGGCAAAATTGCGCGAACGATATTTCGCGATATTTTCAAAAGCAATAGATCAAACGATTTTTATCCTACCGTAACGACACGATATTCGTTCCATGAAAATTCTTTGCTTGAAAACGTTCAAAGAGACATTTAAAGATAGTCGATGAATTAAATCGAAGCTTCTCTCTTCTACTTTTCATTTTTCGATGTTCAAACTAACTTTTTAAAATTTTCTAAAAATTCCCCACTTCGTTCTTAAATTCGTTCTTAGCACGAGCTTCGTTCGGATTAGTCAAATCGATCGAATTGCGTTTTCGTCACCTTGCGTGACGTTGGCTCGTTGCAATTGAGTCGCTTGATTAATCCGAATAAAGCTGCACGTATCGATCTTCTCATACGACAATCGATATTTTGATCCACGCACATCAACGATCGTACACACTACGCTCTATCCAGTCAAGCCATTGTCTTAGCTATCCTGAAGCACCATGAGATCTGTTTGATCGATCAACGATTTTCAGGCTGGTCCGGTGGAATCTCGGCTCACAGTGACAGCTGTACCACTAGTGAATCAGAGTACCTGCAGCTCGACGATGCCCTGTTACGAGCCAGTGTTCCAGACGATGCTCTGCGCTGGTAACATGACCCACGGGGTAGAGACGTGTCAGGTAAGATGGAGATCAGAGAACGTGGCCTAGAAGCAGATCCAAGGGGCAGAAAGCGGTTGGAAACTGAGATCATAGACAGACAGAGGAAAGGGAGAGATGCGTGGATTCGCGAGCCGCGACAGGCCTGCGGCAGTTAGGCGCCCTGAAGGGTCTTGCTAAGGAGATTCCTCGACCTCGTCGTATGCGATGCCACTCGACGCTTGCCTCTGTGTGATACTGATACGCTGCACCACTTTACCTGTATATGTAGTTATACAGGATATCCCATGCTACTGGAATAGACTATAGCTTTGGTAGGGCAGAAGATGGGAAACAATTTCATTGGGCAAAGTTAAATGGTTTCGAATGATACGTGGCTCGGTATGAATACCTGGATAGGTGTGAAGCTTTAAAGATTTTGAAGTCACCTATACCTTGTTTAATGGAACTACCAGCTTTTTTTTTCTCTGCTAATCGATGCGTTTTCTTATTTTCTACGAAAACGTATTAAGGATTTCTCTATGAAAGTCGATTAGTTTTTAAATTTCTTTTCAGATGTAAATCGATCGACGCGTCTTTTTATTTCCTACGGATAAGATTTAAAGATTAGCGAGTTAAAAAATTGTTTTTCTACACCGACAGATAAAATTTTGTATTCCGTGTAAAGTAATATTAAGACGCTTAGATCGAGAGTCCGATAAGCGTGAAAGATATTTTTAACCTTTAATTTCGTAGTATTTATGGCAGAAAACTCGAGACTATGTCTTTCCTTGTTTTTCATGAAATGCGTTCTACAAAGTTAAATTTAAAATATCCCTTGAATTAATCAATTTTTGATCTAAGCATCTTAATAGAGAATAACAAAACGCATCGATCGCATCGATAGTTTTGTTTAAAAAGGTTGAGGTGAGCCTGAAATCCTCGAAACACCACCATTTCCAACATAGACAATTTTGCCTAACGAAAACTTTTTCTATTTTCTACCGTTTTCGAGCTACAGTGATTGACCCAGTTATGCGAGACACTGTGTTACGTACATGTTGCTTGCATGACACGGAAATACAGGCCACGAGTCCCCAAAAATGTGCCACCGAAGGTTGGTTTGGCAGGTTGGACGGTAAGGAAGACGGATCACTTTGTTTTGGTGGTCATTGTTTGCCGTGCAATTAGTGGATCGAACAGGATGGTTGATTGTTCAGCATAAATGATCGAGTGGATGTTTTAGGGAAAGTTGAGCTAATTGTTCGACGAAGATAGCATCTTAGGCGAAGAAAAGTCGTTTAACAAAGTTGAGTTATTTTTACTATGGTTCGTTGTAAACGAAGACGAGGCAGAAGCGCCGAAGAAGCATTGGATTCTGTACACCGTTGAGAATTGCATATTTGAAGTTTTTGAAGTTCTGACAATGAGTTAAGGAGTTCGAATAGTTTCATAGTTTTGGAGTGCAAGAGAGTTTGGGAAGATCATTGAAATGCAAATTACGCATCGTCTGCAAACCCAACTTCTCTTTTTGATATAGGTACTGTTAAAGAATCGAGAGCAAAAATTAATTTCTCGGATATTTCGTGATAAGTTTCTGAACTTTCCTCGATTTTTCATTATAACTTAACTTGTAACTTACAACTTGTAAAATCATCTCTAAAATCTTTTAGGATGGACGCGTGTGCAGCCAATTCTTTTACCTATTTTCTCCGAAATGTACGAAGACTTAAAAGACAACCACATAAATCAGACACAAATATCTAGGATCGTAAATTTATATCGAATCGTCGATTCGTTGAACTATCAGGAAAATGCAGCTGGAATTTTAGAAACGGTACTTCTTGACGAACAATGATATGTGAAACAACAATGCCCGATTCATGCACCAATACCATATTATCCTCTGAATATTCAATGGCTATTGAAATTTCTTGCATTCCATTGGCATTGTTTATCGTTTATTAACACGAGCGTTCGTTCGATTCTATTTCGTTCGAGTTTTCCTTTGTAAACTTCTCTTAACAACGCGTTCGCGATAATAATTCAACGAGTCGGCATTTCGATTAACGTTTCAATCATATGGTTATCGGTAGTATAACGATTAAATCACTGAATTTGTTATTATTGTGTAATTGAAAAGCTTAGAGAGGTACATACACGGAAGCGACGAGGTTCGTTTTGATAAAAGCTGTGAATAAAATTAAATCTAAAGAAATTATCGAACGTATTAATTGCTCGAAAATTTATAGGTCACAACGAAGTTCTCTAAACAAATAGTCTCACGTATAGCTCTTCTATTAATTGACGCGACCTTTCATTAGAATTCGGATTCATTAGAAATTTTCACTCGTATTTGTTGGATTTTCTGGCAAATCTGAAGATGTAAAAGCCCATAAAATGCATCTAACGTGCAAAAGTATAAAAATTAAGACAGTAATTAAAATATTTAAATAAATTTCTGTATAGATTCTATTTCCTTGGTTGTGTTTATAAAGATATGAATTTACGTAAGTATCCGCAGCCTACTTATTAATTAATTTCGTGTTTCAAAAAGTTTCCACACATTTGCGCCACTTTTCCACGCAATCTTACAGTCTCAGTCGATTATAATTGTTCTGCACGTACTCTGGCTGCTTACACTTGGTCGTACAATTAATCAACAATTTAACGTTTGCCGGGTCGAGACACACGTTCCACTAATTCAGGCGGCGCGGTGACCGAATCAAATTGTCAAGCAAACTGATGCACTTGATTTCAAGGCTTTGAGTCGAGCGCAAAGATAACGTCGGGCAGATAAATCCAGCGATCTAGATTCGAACGATTCGTACGTGGACAGAATTCGAAAAGACCGGATAAACCGGACCATCGAGGTTGAAAATTTATGCGTTCCGTAATTAGCAGGCGAAACGAACGGCGAACGCTTGGCATCCATTGGGTCAAGGAATTTCAGATAATTATAGGTTCGTCGCAAGTTCATTTGCGATTTGTGTGTTGGAAAAGCTGTGTTAGCTAATGTTAATTAGATTTGAGTATTTTAAAGAGAGGAAAGGATTTTAATTGCATACACGGGCGAATGCTTCAAGATAGATCAGGTCTAGAGCGAGGAATAAAAATTTCATGTATCCCGACATAGTTGAAATCTTGTTCTTTCGTGAGGTTGGAAATAATTTCTAGTTTAATTCCTGCAATTAGATTTAAACTTTGAATAATTTCTCATTCTTGTCTTTTAATTTATGCAGGTGATCAGTGTGGCTTCTGAACAGCTCGTATAATTTTCATTTGGCTTTGATTTCGAATATACGCATAGCCGAGAGTATCTTCGATAACTACATCGTCGTATTTCTAAGATTTGGCGGAAGTTCAGAGTAGATTTACATTCGAATATAATTACTAAAAATCTTTCCCCACTCTTGAATCTTCTTGCTTATTTTTCATTCTGCGAAACGGAGAACGTTGGCAAATTCTCAAACAAGTCCAATTAATTATAGACACCATCGATGGTATCATTAACGCCAATATCTGACATTGCGTTCCATTTCTGACTGAATCGTCGTGCTAACGGTTCGCCGATACAATGCACAAAAGATACGTCGGGTTTATAAGCAACGTTTGAATACGATCAGCTGAATAGAAAGTGAACATCATTCATCGTGCATAATAGAAAATTGTCACAAAGCTGCGGAGATTCCTACACGCCCCATCGTTATAGTAATAACAATAAAATTCGCCAGAACGATAGAAAAATGCATATCTTTCGGTTGGTTCTCTATCGCCGATAGATTTCAATTTTTGTTCCATTTTTTTTTTTTATCCCTCCCTTGTCCCTTTCGCACGAATATTTCTCTATTGGAAATACAATCCCGCGAAAGTTATGTAACGCTGCACCGTCTTTTCAAAACAGACAAACGCGATGGAGATTTCGAACGCTGAATTTTTGAATGCGAACGCGTTTAAACGAAGCAAAACTAAGTGAAATTTTCAAGCGTGGCAATTTTCTTCAGTGGCAATTTTCGCGTTCTTTGTTCGAAGTTATTGGCGAGTACTATAGTGCATGGTATACATATACGTATAACGCACGAGGCGATGCTAGATTTTTGAAAAATTTGAAGTAATCTTCTGTCTTTATTGACATCGGTCTTCTTCTCCCGCAATTTTCAATCTCAATAATTTCATTGTTTTAGTGCATTCTATTACACGTACGAACGATATTTTCAACCGTTGTTAGAAAAAAGTTACGAATTATATTCACATCTCTAAATCTAAATAATCGAGTGAAATGAAAGTTCGCTTTCACTTCTCACTGGGTTATTTGTTTTCTTCCGTAATTATTATTATTAATATATCTTAAAAACTCTTCTTTCTTTATATATTTCTATCACATTCGAATACATTTTCCAAAATAATTATTTTTCACCCATTGAAACACAGAAACGTTTACTTAACAATACCTTTTACGTTCAATACCTAAAAATTAACTGACAAAGTAGTTTAGTTTCGAATGATAAATGTCAAAGGATAACGGGTGCATCTATTTCAGTCAAATAGAAATAGATGTTGCACGCGAGAAAGACAGAACTCAGAGCTACAAGTAATCACTGAAACCGTCAACCCTCGTCTGCTTGCAGGGTGATCCAGGTGCTCCGCTGATGGAAGGCCAGACGCTGATTGGTGTTCTATCCTACGGATTAGGATGTAAAACTATGATACATCCGGGTGTATACACTCGTGTCAGCAGTTACCTAGCTTGGATCTCGGCAAATTCCGGTATCCACTATATATGAGATGATATTCGTGAAACTACAATGTCAACATTGCTAACCTTTACGCGGAAATCGTGGCAAACTGAAGCTTCTACCGTTTTAAAGGAACGGCAGAATGGATGGAAGATTCTTCTACCCGTTCGTATGTCGTCAGAGCGATGTCAAAGCTATCTCGCTTTATAAATTTGTCGAACGTAGTAAAAGGGCTTTATGAAAATACAACGAACCTAGAAAGTACGTCTTTTGTTTCTTCGCGAACGATTTTCCTCTCCTGTATTGCGCCTATAACTGCGCACTTTCATTTCGTCGAATTTTTGCATCTTTTATATCTTCGTTCTTTGGTTCAGCTCGAACGAACAAACAGAGACTAATAAGTTAGTTCAAATTTCAAGGAGAATACTACTCCGCGTAGAAGAGACAGAAAATCCTGAAAATAACTGTTACACGATGAATTTATAAATCGGGAATTTAAACCGCGAAGCAACATCCATCGAACAAACTAATTAGCGGGTTTCGCCGAGTACGTACACCTTATAACGAATACCAAATTCGTACGATAAAACACAGAAATGGTTTGTTTACAGAACTGTCTATTATTTTCGCCCGCTGCTGCGTAGCGGATCGTTCATTAGCAAAATGATAGGATTCTTACGCTGGAAATTCCCGATTAAATAATAGACGTTTTCAATGAGAAATAACCGAATCAATTACGGGGCCACTTGTTACGTTTTTGTATTAGGATTTACGCACGTTTCGTTATTGATTTCGCTGCTTTCGCCACGTTTAAACGAGCAACGCTGAACAGCAATTGCTCGGTTCGTGCTTATTTCCTCTGCAAACGTAACGTAAATATCGGTCGCTTATTAACAATCGTACGGAGATAAAATATTCGAGAAGAATTCTGCGACGAGTAAGGATAATTGGTACGTTTGATTCGTGCGCGGTAATTGAGTGGGTGGAAAGGGGAACGAGCCACGTCGGGCTACGGAACACCATTTATTATCGAATACTCATAACCCGTGATCTAATTGTGGAACAAAAAGCAGTCGGCGATGACATTTCAGCGCGTCGAGATCACATTAATTATTTGCGAAAAAGCAACCGCGAATCGTGCTGGTTTTCGTGCTCGTGGAACGCGTTCCACTCTCTTTGTAAACAAAGGGGATGGCGGCCGTGGTAGCGACGCGAATTGTTTGCAGGAAAAATTTCAGAGATCGTAGTTGGTTCGATAACGTTCTGTGCTCGCGACTAGGATAAACAGAAAACGCTCACAGACCGGTTTTCTCGGTGATCCAACTTCGAAGAACTGTCACACGCGTGTAAACGCCGGGATAAGATGGCCGCGCGCATCCAAAGCCCCACGATACGATTCCGATCAGTTTGTCATGTTGCACCAATGGTCCGCCACTGTCGCCCTGTCAAAATCATAGTTTTATTGAGAAAAATTAGAAAATTGCTTATCTTTAACGCGACATATATTGTACCATGAGTTTACGGTATTATTTATCGGTTTCAAGCCATTGGGGGAGGAGTTTATTTCGATGGAACGTCATTTCGATACACGAAACACTGATATCTGATAATCATGTCACTCTTCCTTGGAAGATTCTTTCTCTAATCCCAAATTTCTCGTATGCAGAGCTTGTTTTACTATTACAATTATAATTACAGAGTTACTAGGCTTTCTTCTATAACGCCAGAGTTCTTGTTTCTACAGGATATTCGCAACATTCGAACGCAACAAGAACGCGAGCGGACGTTCGTAAAGATTAAATCCAGCATTTGAAAGAATCGGGCAAACGTCTCTGGTGCATTCTTAGCTGGAACCGGGCGTTCGAACGCCCTGCGAATGCTCGATTTCCGATTCGGTATTTCCAAACATTCGCCAAATGGCGAAAGAATGCTCGTTTGCGGCGTTTTAATTCTCAAAGTATACCAAAGTGGATGGAAGAAGAGCGAACGTTCGTCCGCTTGGTCTAAACCTCAATACGATTGATCGATTAATCGTAAGTGATCGATCATGGCTTGACGGACAAAAGATTATTAACGTAATGACTACGTTGAAACAGAATTAATGTCACGAGTGTATCGATTCGCATGGAAGAAAGCTACCAACGGATTAACGACGTCGAATTACCTGACAGGCATCCTTTCCTCCGGTATTCACGTAACCAGCGCATATCATTCTTCGTGTGATTGGTCTGGTTATGTACAAACGGGAACACTGAGCGCTAGAAACGAGTGGTACTTGCACTTTACGTAACCGTGTGGTCAGCGGACCGTTGTTTCTCAAAACTCCCCAACCGGTAACCATCGCATTGCTGCCAGCCGTATAATGATCGGCTATTGGTGCCAGCAGGATCGGCTTTACCCGCGAACTGTACACCAGCCGCTTTTCCAACTGAAATTGTAATTGGTTTGAACGGTGCCAACCGTTGAGAGGCTGTGCATTGCGGAATTGATTGTGAAACGGTAATTGAATTCTTCGGCTTTATTCCACGGAGGCCCGTTAATAAATAAACCTTGTCGATCGACGCTCGGTTTGCCCTAGACCTAACTTCACCGACCGCCCGGATTTTCGTTACCGCTTGCTTTTTTCCAACCGCTTCGAAATGGAGCGTGAAGTCGTCACGCTTTTACCTTGCTCGCGATCCAAAGTTTTTGCAGCTTCGATCGTCGTTACAGTCTTATGAACAGTTTACGAGTTTAGTTTGTAGGAAACGGTTATACGTTGAGACGCGAATGAGTCGATTCTTAAGAAAGCCATACTTTGTATCACATGCAGCACGGTATCCGCGAAGACCCGTTCTTTAAAAAGATCAATCAGGTATTATTGGAATTTTCGAGTGTTTAATGTCAATCAGAATTTCGATTAATCGATTTGTAGGACCTTTGTAGGAAACTATTTCTCTTTATTCTTCATTCGCTTCGAAATTTCCTGTATCTTAGAATCTACACGATGTTCTACGATTGGGCAATATGAGATTGTGTCGAATTTCTGGTTAAACAAGGTAAATTTAGAAGAAATAAATATCTCATATCGCGATATACGAGTATCAAGTTCAAAAGACACGCGCAAAAATACAAGAGAGTAGTGTACAATGAAATTCGACAATTCAGGGTTCAGAAAATAAGTGGCTCGCTAATCTTTCACATGGAATTGTCATGTCTTTCGTTTTACCATTACTCACAAACAATTTTACAAACAATTTTACAACGTAAAATCGCACCAATTTCGATGAAAAGGGCGGCAACGTTGGAATAGAAAATAGTAGAGAAATCCTACTCACCCGAATCAGAGCAATATCGTAATCCGCGATGCTTCTGTCGTAGCTCTCGTGAGTAATAATTTCTACGGCGGTGACTACAGTGGCGTTGTCCTCCGTAAGGTCGGAAGTGCCTGCCTTGATCGAAAAGAAACGAACCAAGGGGCTAAAATCAGAACAGTACGAAAGAACGCTCATTAACGCATCGTTCGCGACTAGGGCTATTCGTGGATACACACGCGTTGCATGACGAGATCGATGGTGCTTGTTAACGAAACTAGAAAAAGGGTACGTACCTCTGGACACAGTGCGCGGCTGTGACGATCCATTGCTCGCTAATGATAGAGCCACCGCATACGTGACGATTGTTAAATCGAAGAGACACCTATAAATTTCAGTCGGCGTGTATCAATTTTGCGGACGATCAGGCCAGAAACAACTGTGAAATTTGTGATGGAGAAAATATCGTCGAAATACGGAACACGGCCAGCCTGTTAAACGAGGATTAATACCTTTCCTGATATCTGCATCGAGCGAGCGACTGGGTTTCAAAATGCCGAACTCGTGACCGTGGTCACGGCCAGAAAATTATAGCTGCGTTCGCGCTAAATTATTTCCTTTTTTCATATTTATAGGATTTGTATATTTATAGGATTTGCAAATTAAAATGCAGGCAGAAACGCCTGCGTTCGCGATATTTTTCTTTTTCTTTCGATGACACGCGGCTCGAGGAGGAAGAATCAAGTCGAGGGTTTCCGGATGGTTAATTTTGCCCGCCCCGAAGAAGGGAACTTAAGAGGAACTTGGGAGCAACTTAAGATAATACGTCGAAGAAAAGAAAGGAATAGACTCGACGGACGATGTTTTTCTTCGACAGGTAAAGGTGAACGAACGTAAAGCTTCGTCGATCGTTGTACACGAAGATACGTCGGTCCTTAATGGGCTGTTTTGGCGCAAGCCGCGAGACGAAATGTTTCCACCCGACGGATTTCCACCAATTAATCTTCGCCAATTGCGGGAACGATCGTTTCGAATACTTACCTGGTACGGATGTTCATCGATACTTGCTGGCTGGCCTCCTACGATGCGACTCTCGTCAGCTGGAAGAATCAATAGTTGAATTTGCGTTTCCACTTGTTTGCTCGTTGAAAAACTACTAATCAAAGCGCGATATTGTTCGATGAATTTCCATAGAATTTAATGACTTCCCTTAAATCGAGAACTATCGAATAATCGTGAGTAAGAGACAATTGCACTCTGTTGAAAGCATCGCGTGCTCGTCTCGGTTTAATAAATGAAAAATTGAGCCAATAATCTGGGTACAGAAAAATAATACAACGATAGAACAATTTTAATAGATTTATCGTACAAACAAAGGCAATTTAAGGATATAAACGAACGATACAAAAACACTAATTTAATATATCACTAATTTAATAAATAAATAATTAATATCGTACAATAAGATGTTGCCGATTTTACCAATTGAAATCCATACGAATTAATAAATTCCAATTTAACTAGAAATTTAAAAATCCTTCGAATCTTTTTTAAATCAGGGACAAAATGTAGTAAATCGTGGGATGAATGAAAGCAAGGAAAGTATGAATTATGACGATATGCTTTTTCCTTCTTAAGTAGTGCGAGCGTTCAGAGTGTTTTTTTATCGAATTACAGGCCAATCGTACGTACGATCTGTGAAAAAATTCTGCGAGAGCGCGAGTAGAACGAGCTGCAATAACAACAGCGGCGTATACATGCCGGGAACCTGGTTCAAGAACTACCTGGTCGCCATGAGGCTCGCCCTTCTTTTATTTCGATATTCGGGTTAATTGTCGTTCGTATCAATTTACCCGAACACGAGAAAAATTTCCGATCCACGAAAGTTTCAGACTGTCGACCTGAATTCCACGTCGATTACGTAAAAGCAGCGAGACTAAAATAAAATTTCAACGCCGTGACCGCACGATAACGTTATTTCTTTTCGAACTAACTATTTTTCTCTTCTTCAAAAACATTGTAACACGTAAAAAACGTACGTAACATGCAGAGTTTCACGATTCATTTTAGTGGGTCGATTATTTACGGTACCAGGGGATCGATCATTTCTTTCTGATACCATCGGATTAATAGAATTTTAAAGATGTTTAAAATTGCAGTATATTTATTCCATTAGCGTTATGGTATATCTTTGATGCTATAAGACGTCGTTCTTCTCGAAATTGTCGCTACGTACGTGAAGAACATGAGATAACGATCGTCGCTGGTTTGCGTGAAACAACGATGCTTAGAGATGGAATCTGAAGAAGCAAGACAATTATATACGAGTTTATAATTTGTCAAAGTATACCAACCATAGAAATCGTTCTATCAAGTGAAAATAATTTGACAGCGTAGAACGTATCGCGTACTGCGTACATTTAAAACGTAATTGCTCGTATGCCTCAGACATGTGACATAAATATGCGCGAAGGACGATCGATTTCGAACGTCGCAAGCAACAACAGCAATTCGACTCTCGTTTAAGAATCGTAGTAACCGACCCGTGGGATCAGAAGGAAAATTCGAAATACACGGAACGTATCGAATAGTCATTAGGCAAGTTCGTTGCACACGATGCAGAAACCGACGAACCGGCAGGCAACGACAGACTGTTGTTAAAAGGATATCGATTGCTCGGGGAACGTAATGCCCGTTGCATTAGTATGCCGAGTCTGACATGATTCTTACGAACGCGCAATCGGCCAGGGTAAATTCCCTGTTAGAATCGGGCTCTCTTTACGAGACGAAGATGCCGATCAACGCCGGCACGTACAATGGCGACGCTTGTTTCCGCCGCCCTTTACGAGCCAGCCATCTGTGCAAAGCTGCAAAATCGTTTATGCAACGGCATACCGACGGAAGGTCTCAAGCACGTCCGAGTCAGTCGTAAAATTAATAATTCTCGATAACGAACGGCCTTCTGCGTCCGACAAGAAAAGGCGAGAACGAGCAGAACCGACTTACACGCTGCATCGCGCTGCATACGTACAGCATGTTTCTTAACTTTCTCATAGGAGAGCTCGAGAGAGAAAGAGAGAGAGAGAGAGAGAGAGAGAGGGGAGGGCGAGTTGATGAAACTGTGAACTGTAATGTTATATATTTCGTATCGTAATTCTCGTTGGATTCTTGCGGTCGTTTTTGATCGATTCGTGCTTTTTGCTAGAAAATGTGTCAAGTTAAAGGAAAACACGAGGGAATCGTTAATGGTACGTACGATTTATGCTTTTAATTTTACGCTGAGGATTACGTTTAAAATGTTTATTTCTTCTTTCCATCGAAACATAAAAACTTTGTATAATTTGCATTTGAATATAAAATAAAAAAGGGGCGTATATGTATATCCACACTTTTGAATGACCGCATAAGTTGTTGAATTGAACTAATTTCTAGCTTTAAAGAGCTTAGACTATGTGTTTGAATAGATGAATTTCACGCGATTAATTTACTCGAGCGTTTCGTTTTCTGAATGATAGAATAAGGATTCCAAATACAAAATTTTATTCGTTGGAACACGAATTTAGCCGTAAAATAAGTTTGTTCGTCTTCGTGTGTCGTAATGTGTTTTTCATGAAATAATGGTTTTTGATTTTAATTCACTGACGTTTTCGTTTTGGAAGTACAAGACGGCTGTTAAAGAGGATTAATGTTACACGATAATAACGGATACTTTGTTGCCATTAAAAGTTGCATTTTGTAAATGCGGAAAAGATAAATCGTACAACGCGCGCCGCACGGTTACATGCATAAACATGTAATGGAAGAAATTTGTAAATGTACATATATTCATATATTTAAACGGGTTTATCTCTTCAAAATGTATCGTTGAAATTCAGTAACTGTGTGCATATTTTCATATCAATGTGTACCTATGCTGTTTTAAAACTGAAAACACTTTTTAAGCAGTTCATATTTCCCACAAACTTACTAAATATTTATTATTATAACTAGCAAATATCTTTACGAATAAGGAAATATTTACTAATATGTAATAGAAAGTTAACATCTTTTTTTTGGATTAAGAAACCTTTTTTGGTCGTTAAAGAAAAGCAATTGTTTAAGGATGAAAAAATTAGGTATGAAATTTAGATGTTCAGATTTATATAGAAAAATACTTTATCGATTAAAAATTCGAATTTTGTATACTGTGGTATGTAAAAGAAGATACATAGTCACATGAGAAAGTTCTCGAACGCTCGTCCTCTTGGAACAACTAATCAAATAAATCAAACGCATAAACTGCAAATTAATTTGTTTTATTTTTTATTATTAATTCACTTTCCCTCCAGACGATCGGCTTTTCATTCATCAGCTATCATTCATTTCTTTCAAATCTTTTCTTCCCTTATACGATAAACTACAACTCCTTTTTCTTTGCTTCTCGGTGAATAAAAAGCAGGTTTCAAATTTTATCGATCGAAACTCTGCATTATTCTTGTAAAATTAATGGTTACTCATAAGGCTAAAGGTTTTTCATTCGGCTAACAGTAGCACCATTTCGCAAAGGCATCCGTGGCGAATTGATTATCGCGGCGAATGGCCTTTATTATTGCTTCCGGTTCTGCCGCCATTAAGATAATGTCGTAACCGTTCATCGATATGGTTCGACGGCACTTAAAATTGCGTAGTTCTTCCAAGAAAATGAACAGTATCGCGACATCGGCTGCGGTCTGGCCGATCCGATGGAAAGTAAACTGCTTAATCGTCGTACTTCGTGACGCAAGAAGCATTAATTGCTTCAAGGCATTCGCGAAACACTTCCCCCGATAATTTATTAGCGCTGCAAACGCCTCTGTATCCGTTGCCTAATTGGCATCGTATCGAGAAATAAAATTTTCACTTCGCGAAAGAAGAAGGACGAAAGTGTTCGTTTCATTATCAGCACGTAAAAATACGATGACAATAATATTAAAAATGATAACTGTTTAAGGTCACCACTTCTAAGAAAACTGATCTTTTTAGCTTTCTAAAGCACCGAGGCCATCGACAGCGTATACATAAAAGACTGGGACGAAGGCAGACCATAAACAGTGGACAGGCGACGTTGACTTCGGGGTTTTCAGTTATAGGGTAACACTGCTAGCGTGCGGATCTTGGACCAGCTCAAATAATTATTTCATACTTGTACTTTCACTTCTGTATTTAAAATATATTTTCTACCTTATAATTTAGCCACGCGTCTCTCTCTCTTTATATACCTAATAACCTCAACAATAACAATAATCGACAGTTTAGAAGTTGTAACGTGTACCTAAATGTATACTGTAGATGAGTGATCACTGTAAAAATCGTATAATGAAATTTCTCGGAATATACGTAGTTGTATTCCGAGGTGAATAAAATTTGCCTGTTTCCGCAAATTACAAAACTATAAGATCTAGAATCTGCTATTTCGATGGATTTGTAGTTTTAGCGTCTATCTAGTGTACGAAAAAATGTTGTTCCCATTTTTCGAGCGAAAATAGTTTTATTCGCAGATACGAAAATCGCGATAATCTCATGGGATTATCGTTCATTCTCGACAACGATCGACTTTTCTATCAGCCGTTAGCGGATTGGCGCGATACCGAAATTAAATTTCCAGTTTCCAATCAAAAGTGCTCGTCTCATTATTCGTAGATGCGAGAATTTCGCGATAGTTACGTCTTGTTATTTTTCGTTTGCAACGACAATCGACCGTGCCCCGGTTAATTCGCTTTTAAGTTGAAAACTTTCGGAAAGTACCCGCTAATTGACGTTCAAATTTCGGTTAACGTGTTTTAAAATCCAACCCGATTCCTACGCCCGCGGAGTTAACGCAAGAATTAAGCTTAAATGGCGGAGAATAGACGAGCGAACGGTTTTCGGATGGTTACGCTTGCCGGTGAAAAGTGCGCCTCGGACAAGATTGCTTGATTGCGCGATAGAACGTTAATTGTTGAAACGGGAAACAATTATGTCGGCGAAGAGTTTGCAGCGACGCTAATTGTTTAAAATTTTCGTTGCGAAAGTTTACGTTGACGAGGAATGTTTCAGATTTGAACCATCGAGTTTTCATTTTATTCAATGTTTCTTCCATAACAGAAATCCATAACATAATTTCCATTATATATATATATTTTTAATTGTTTCTGTTTATAATTAAAAAAATCGAATATAGATTTCAATAATATGATTTAACAGCTGTATGACTTATCGAACGCTTCATAATATCAGATACTATAAACTACCCTGTAATAACAATTTAGACAATTTTATACTTTGATAGATTTGTCAGATTTATTTCAAATTTCACGAATATAATCACGAATATAGTGGTGTCTCGATACGTTAATCGGGTCTCAGAATATCTCTTATAGAACATATAGTATATTCGTAAAAGGTGTCTGCTACTTTCGTGAACCACTGTACGTAGGTATGTACAAGTATATAAAGATGTACGTAATCGGTTGTTAACAACGTGTTAATCGAATGTAACGTGGCTATTAACGTTACGTTTATAATCTTCATGCTTCTGTCTCGATCTCAAGCGAAGCGATTAAAACGAGTGTATGTTATTGCAAGTCTGTTGTCTCGCTTCAGTTGTATCGTGTCTGTTGAATATCAAAAACTGTAACGAACAAATAGAATTTCCAATCTCTAGTAACTCTAACTTTATTAATAAGTAAATTCCTTTCGATCCGTTGTGATCCTCTTTTTCTCGTAACAAGGAGAAACGTTGCTCCGTTTCCGGTAAAGAATGCGAGCAACGAAAACCACGAAAGTTTTCCTTTACTTTCTTACAGAAGGTTCGAGGAAACAAAACGAATAGAAACGTTATATTTTTCAGCGTGGGAATCATTTGAATCACACGGTTCGGAAACTGTTTGCAATTCTATAAATTTTCGAACTCGCTGGATTTACTTTCAATTTGGTCGAAATTTCGAATGTTTGCAAACCAGCAGTAAAATCACGCATACGCTCGGAAAAGAAGAATCCTTTCAATATTGAACGTTCCCGCATTCACGTCGCAGTCCGCTAAATAAGCCTCGCTGATGAGTTCGTCTAGTTTATCTAACTTTTTTCATTTTCTTTTCTTTTCGTTTTCTACTTCTAAATCGCGATTTGAATCGCGCAATTGTTGAAAGTCCCATTCGTATCAGACCCATAAGAAGATTATTCGATGCGAGGTATGTGTATAAGCCAGAGTAAAAAAGACTTGATATTAAATCGATAATCATCAGAGTCGATCGGTTATTAATACAATCGGTAGACATTTTCACGTTTAATCCCTTTTATTTTATGAATCCTTTTAATTATCAATATTTTAGATATTTAAAGAACTCTAATATTTCGTTTCTAGAAAAGGAAAGCATACTTTTTCTAACAGAATGAAACAGAACAAGACGTATCTAAGTGCAGGGAGAATTTTCTCTATATAACTTTTTCCGTCTTTCTATATATACGGTTAAATTAGTGTCAATTAATTATAAAAAAACAGATGCTTCAATTCATCGTATCTCGAAATGACGACGCGAATAAAACTGAATCGCTGAAACTCGTACATTAATTTGATGAATGAATAATAGATAGAACTTCCCGACGTACTTTTATTCTCCGTCTTTATTAAAAATTTACCGACGCTATTTGTAAATTTAAGACTTGTGAGATTGTTGTTGTACACCGAGGGACATTAATTTTACACTTGCGTTGTCTCCTTTATCCATTGTCGCACAGCAGAAACTCGCGTGTACACTCCGGGAAACCTGGGATCTGTGCATTTGCCCAACGACCAAGACACGATGCCAATTTGGACTTTGTTATGCACTAACGGTCCTCCGGAATCACCCTGTGGTACGTGGAAAGGTAAGTCACAAATGTGGGTCGCGCGATATTAAAAATATCAATAAAAATAAATTTCGTTTCTCAATAGTTTCGTTAATAGTAACGCATCTAGCAAACTTTCAATATCATAATGCAATACGGCAGTATAATAAAGCTTTCTGAAACAAAAGGAACAAAGAATAAAAGAACGCTTTTAAAAATTTACCTGACAAGCGTCTTCTTCGTTCGAACTGCTCGCGCATATCATGTTGTCCGTCACCGTGATGTTTTCGTTACTATAAATCTTTTTGCATTCCTTTTGGTCTACGACAAGCAACGTTAACTTTTTCAACGAGATCGACATCGGGCCGTTCGCCTACAAGTACATAATGGAATATTATCTTCTGAATAATAGACCATTTCGAAGCGTAGAACGTCTGCGAAGCGCGTTCGAAGCAGTGCAAATGGGTGGCTCGCCATAAATATTTGTCATAACGAGAGAATATTGTCAACCGATCGACAAACAAGTTTTAATATTTACGCGTCATCAGGTTCGGTGAACGTCAACGCTGACCAAACTGTCAAGTGATCGCACAAACGCGGGTTTATCCAAAACGGTAAGCCAAGAACTTATCTTCACATATCCCCATCCTGTCACCACTGCTTTTTCTCTGGCGTTTACCGAGCTCGAATAAGACGCCAGGGTGATCGGTTTTATGGTTTCGCTTGTAGATATCTTCTGCGGTAACTACGAATAGATGTCGTTTCTAAGTTTGGAATTTACAAATTACGATCGAGTAGGATCCTTTAAGGTGACGGAGTAGATTTATCTCTATTTTTTTAATGGCAAATTTTCAAGTACTTGTGTACTCGTAGAATTACCTGATTTCTTGCGGAAAAGATACGAGAGAATGAAATAAAGGCATAGTCGACAGATATTGTTCAGATCGAAGATCTTCCAGTTTCCTTCAAAAAGTCTGTATTTCGATCGTGATTTACCATTGTACGTATGTATCGTAGATAAGAGATAGGAACGTAACAGGGTTTAATTTTCATCGATGTTGACAGACTAAAAATGTTACAACTGTTTGTGCGTGTTTTACATGTACGATAAGTAGAATTTTGTTTAGCACAGTACGTGGTATATTAGTTTGGGTGACCAAAATTATACGAGAAAAATTTTGGCAAGTTTGAGAAACATTTGATTAATTATACGCGCGTATTACAACCGGAAAACAAACTGACAAAATATTATCGAACAATCGTTAAAAATGCTCTTCATCAGAAATGTTTTCCTTCTCTATATTATAACACGAACATCGTATCTTATACTTTTTGACCAGTAAAAGGAAACACCCATCAACAATTGGAAGGAATTTCCACAGTGTAAATAAACAGAGGTTGATTTAAGTATATAAATTTCGATTAAAAATTAGAACGTACTTGGAAAGTTAGGGGTGAAGAAACGTACCTTTATCAAAGCAACATCGTAATCCAATGTCTGGCTATTGTATTTTGGGTGGCGAATTACCTGAAGCCCCTGCTTGATCTCCGTGCCACCTTTATTGTAAAAAGTACTACCCAAGCGAATTTTAAGTTCCCAGGCCCCTAAGCTACAAGAAAATTACAATTTAACGCGTGGATGGTCATCGTAACGCGACTATCGTGCGCCCCGATAATTAGTAAATTATCTATTCCATTACTCTACTAATACGAACCTTGAAACACAATGTGCCGCCGTTAACACCCAATTTTGGCTGATTATGGAGCCTCCACATAACAGTTTTTGTTGATCGTGAATGGATACCTATTACAGAGAAACTTGGTCGTGGGTTTTCTCAACGTTTAGCGACAAAATCGAGTAAACCGTGATCAATTCACCTGATATGGATAGTCGGCGATGTACGCGTCCTGTCCCCCTATAATCCGAGATTGGAAGCAGAGCGCGTATTGCACCGTGCAGAGCAGCAACAACACCCGCCACATGGTTCTCGACTGAAGGTCCAACGCTATACCATATGCTTTTAAATCAGAGCAATCAACTTCTTCGCGGAACTGATAAGACATTGACGATGACTCGATATGAACATTGAAATATTACATAAATTATGTCGTTCAGGTGAATTCGTCGCGTAGGCGTAAGCGCCATCGCACGATCGCGACGAACTTCGATCACGTTTGCTCCCCCTATTTTTCTCGTCTCTTCCTCTTTGCTCGTCCGACGTTGTCTCACACGGCTGCGAACTTTCCGATAGTTCCCGGTCCACGTCGTGTCTACATTGATTGCCCGTAACAAAATTTTCTCTTGACTCTATCTCTTGATTCTTTGTTTCAACGGGCGAGAAAGGTTGGCGAACCACTCTCAAGGTGCGAACTTACGTTTTTCATTTCCGGTAGGTAGAAACTCGCGTGAAACAAGAGCCGTGAGTCGAGAAAGGAAGTGAATCGGGAGTTGGTGAGACGAAGGAAACGGAGATGCGAAGCTGTGGTCGTACGAGGAAAAACATATAGAGGAAGAAATATTAATCGATGCTCGAGTACTAACTTAAATAGATATCAACTTTTGCGAAATCGCGTTAATCACGAGATACGATTACGATAGAGCGCACGATTACGATAATATGCGACAGTAGTGTAAGGAGAATACCAACATTGTATTTTATCACGTTCTTTTTCTTTAAATCTAGGTATGTTGTACCGTATCCAGGTTTGGCCAGGTCCACGTTTAGACTTATCGCTTAAAAGCGTACCACGTGCTCGAACCATAAAAATTAACTTTTATCGAGTTACCGTTAGATCTTGCACAATATCTGCGATACCCTCTGGAGTCGAGACGAAAACCAGAGACATCCTCGGCAATGTCCTCCTCTTATCCTCGTCTAGTTCTTTTTTACGAGTAAGAATGCTACGTTATCTACTGCAAAAAATTCCGCGATGACTCCGAAAAGGCGACATCATCGTAACTTCGCTTTTACAAGTCTCGCTTGTATTTGATTAATCCGCGCGTGTACATTTTCAGTGTGAACTCCACCGTGGAACAAACACCGGAAAAATAATATTTGAACTAGCCTGGTACGGGTTACGATTTATCCATGCAACATTTCACTCTGTAACGTAGACGCGACAGCGTCCGCTCTCGCCGTACGCGGTCTCTATATAATTTTTACTACGACCGACTGCAATTTCGATTACTCCGCAGTAAATAAAATCCGATCCGGAAATAAAACAATTGAAACGACGACAAATGGTGTTCCATTTGTGGCTGGTAAAGCGTATCATTCTTTCTTCCTTTTTTTTTTTCGGTTTCTCTCCTATTTCCTACGTCGTTGTATCGTTGCTTATTCGCGCGTACACGCGAACACTTGCAAATCTTGTCACACGTAATAGAGCCTGCTAATGAAAAAAGCTGAAAAAGGAAAAGAAAGGAGGAGAAACGGGAGAGAATAACGGAGGAAAGATACACAGAGGCGATTTATTCAATGAACGCACGTTATGAACGCGTACAATTTGGCATGGTGTAGGGATGTGTGTTGTATCGATTGCAGCCGAGGGCTGATACGAATTGGCGCGAACAGCGAAACGCGCCTAGTTTCAGAAACGCGGACACGTGTTTCGAAAGGTTGCGGGACGAACGCAGAAATTAATGCAATGGCAAACGACCCTCGTAAACGTAAAAGGCCAGGCGGTAGCGTTAAAATTATACGATGGCCGTATCCAACGAATGCACGGCGGATACCTATCTCAAGTGTATTATAAATGTGATGAACGCGGCTCGCAAAGGAAGTAACGTGTATTATTTATAGCACGGCCGACTGAACGCAATGAAAATAAGGCGGCATTAGCCGACCGGGGCTGCGAAAGTGAAGACCACGAATAATTCCACAGCGTGTAATCCGGCTGAAAATTACCATTTAAATTTCACTCCTGACCACGGCCGCCACGCGTTTTCCGCGACTGATGGGACGAGAGCCCTTGATTAACTGCGCTAAAACCCTCTCGCTTCGAGAACGACACTTCGTATTGTTTCAGTTTTGTTTCAGCCGGAATTTAGTTACCATTATCCTTCTGACACGTTGCATCGGGACGTTCTCGAACCGAAAGTGACTTGGAGGGAAAATTTCGACGAATGAAATTTATCGATACGTAAAGTCTGGTACTGTTGACATATAGGTGTCGAAATCCTGTACGAATTCTAGTTTATACAAGTGAGTAATCCATTTGTAGGATTAATCATGCTTATCGAAATATATTTGATTTATCTTTTTACATTTCTCTTCTCTGTTTAACGTTGATCGCATCATAGTTATGCTTCGATAACGTGTTTTTCAACTGAAGAGCGTCGGGAAATCGTAAGATCGTTTCGTTTATCAATGTTTTATATTGTGTTAAAATTTTTTTTTAGAAAATTTACATGATGCAACTTTAAACGAAATGGGGTGATTGTATTTAAATATTTATATTCCGATTAAACATTCCTCAGATCCGTATTTAGCTTCAAGCTTCCATCGAAATTTCCGCATTAAATTTCGTTATTCGTTATACTATATACAAAGCCAGGCAATGTGAATTCGATGTATTATTAAATCAAGTATACAGAACACCGCAGAAATTAATGTATTTGATAGTCAATATCCAATATGGATTAAAAACGTGGAAAAATATACACTGCGAACT
This sequence comes from Bombus pyrosoma, assembly GCF_014825855.1. NCBI lineage: Eukaryota > Metazoa > Arthropoda > Insecta > Hymenoptera > Apidae > Bombus > Bombus pyrosoma. Next base: position 4,600,937 of record NC_057775.1, read on the forward strand.
ACGCCACCGATTTACAACTTTACACAAGGGCATAAAAATTCATATTCCAAAAAAATTTCAGTAAGTGAGACAGCAATTAACGGTAACAGAGTCGACGTGGGATAGTTGTTACATGCTTCAGATATTTCTATATCGTGAAAAAAAAAGAAAATAGAAATTCTACCAAAGAAAAAAGAATGTAGATGTTAAAAAAACAATAAAACCCAATAATTATAAAGAAACCAAGGTAAATATCATAGGATAATTTTAATTTAGAGTACAAATACAATTTAATAAACTTTATGTATGTACATTTCATCGGAAATTTTACCGCATACGGTAAATTTAGTAAAATTCAATATCTATATAAAATTCTAACGTACTAAATTGAACAACCAAAAATTAAACTGAACAAATTCTATGGTAAATATAAAATCGATTTTTATGTGTCCCCTACGTTTCTACCTATAGAAAAATTACTGACAACGTACCTACCGTACTCTGTTCGAAATCACGAATAATTTCATATATTTGCGAAGGCCGATTTAAATGGGACACCCTGCATATTACACTATATAATTTTATTACGAATAGTTATCCTTCGCTCATCAAACATTTGCAATTTTTTTATCCACCGATTCTTTCAGTGTCGGGAACGAGGCGACAATTTAATCGAAATTCATTTCGCTATTGCGAAATAACAGTTTTCACAGAACGATATTCCTTCGGTGAGCTTCTAGCAAACGCGGCATCCCTCTTATACGCGAACTTCCTTCCACGTTAATTCGTTGTAATCTCTTCGTTGAAATTTCCAACTTCTAATACTTGGGTTCTACCCACGACGCACTGCACGAAAGGCTTAACACGAACACACGCGCATAACACACAAGAGTTTCTTGAACGCTTTAGAGTTCCCGAAATTCCGGTTTATCATAATACGCTGATAGCTACAGATATATACGTTTTTACGCGCCTCTAACGCGCTCCTAACAGAAAATGGATAATATTTCGGCGATCTACGCGATAGCGAAATTTGTACAACGCATATGTAACAACGGCGTATGTTCGCAGCGAATTCAGCCGATACACGAGCTTCTTAAACTGTTCGCTTAATTTAAGTTCATCGAGGAATATTCCTTTAATAATTTCTTTACGAATATTCGAAAAGAAATTTGACAAACTTGAAACTCAGTTTCACTGCTTCTGTTAGTCGGGTTATTAATTCAATTATATACCTGTCTTTCTTTACCGTTTATTAAATTAGCATAGGTCAGTGAAAGAACAATGAAAGATAGTTGAACTGAGAGTATTTAAAGTATAATTCTTCTATTTCGTAAAGATGAAGCAAATATTTAACACTAAAACTACCGATAGTTAACACGAAGCTATTTCTATCAAGACCAATCAAAATGACTGGTCCTTAAAAAATACGTAATAATGGAATATTTTTATATTTATTGATTTTATTACTTTCTTACAGAAGAAATTCCACGTTACGTAGTACATTTTTGGTATTATTATTCCGTCTGAGACCATGATCTCTAAAGGAGGGTTGACACATTTATAAAATTGTAGAACCGGTTATTTTGACCGGTGTGCTATTTTTAGTGCTATGTATCGAAGCTTGAGATGGAACGTTTGTATACAATGATATTTATATCGAGTCGAGCAATATCTAAATGTAAACAAAGCGATTAGTTACAAGAATATTAATCAATATATCGCTGATATAAAAAAAGTCACAAGAGATTTTATCTCTCCTCTACAAGAGATATTTTATTTGCTGTTCACCTGTAATACAACATTCGTGTGTATAAATTACGAATCAACGTATGGATATAGGTATATTTACAAATCGAACCACGTTCTTTTTTAGTTCATGAATGCGAACGAATCAATGCACATCACGATGACAGCATTGCGCAAGAGAAATAATGTAACTCTGTTTATCGTCGGAGCGTTTACTCGACTCCCGACTCACAATCAGCCACGGTAATCCGATTTCTGATAAAAAAGAAAGAAAAAGAGAGAGAGAGAGAGAAACGAAAGAAGAAAAACGCTGATCGGAAGTGTGCATCGTATCGGCGCGATACGATTATTGAAATTACGGTGAACGACAGATACGGGAAAGGGCAGGGGAGAGAAGGACGACGTTTATCCAAATTTATGGCGGATTCGCGTCTACGCCGGATTACGAATGCACATTTTACAGGAATTCAAGCGTTTCGCGTACTCGCATGCCGCTAAAATATTTTCGCAGAGCCGGTTGGCGAAGGCCAAATGGATAGAGTGTCCCAGCTGGAAACAACCGAATGAAATACACCGACGTGTTACGAGAATCGTTGCGATAATTTTTGCTCATCGAGCGACGGCGAGGTCAAATTGCTGCCGCGTCTACGATCGAGCAACCAGCTCCGTGTTCGTTTCGCGGGTCAACGATATCACGCGGACCATGGAACGGCAATTAAATCGCGTTTCACTCACCGTCTTTCCAAAACCGGAAGTACGTCGATGCGACGCGACGTTCTTTACGCAACGTCTGCGTTCGGTTCTCCGCGTTCGTTGATGTCTCGTTAGGCACGTTACTCGTATGCAAAAGGTTTTCGTTCAGCATCTTCTTTTCCCGCATTGCACGCTTTTAGTTTTCGTGCGAATTATTTTGCTGATAGAATCTTTATGGTGCCGCTATGACGCTTTTGGTAATTGATAATAAACGAGTTAGACGAATTAGAGGAGATAAAATATATTTTGTGTCCTTTTTCGAAGAATATTTGGCTTGTTCGTTTGTATGTAATTATTTTCAATTATATTGAAATAAATATGGGCAGAAACATTGCGCGAAATAATAAGATAAATAACGATCAAATTTGAATTGTCCGAGACTGCAGAAGTTACTGTTTTATATAAGAGCGCGATGTTCTATGTAGTTTTATGTTTGATCGTTAAAATGTGTTTATCAGTCGCTATCGATCGCTGCTTGTACTTCTTAGCTAGATATCTTTTTCTGTATCTGAACGATATTATCTATAGGTATACGATGAAACGTTTGAGAAAGATGGTAGAACGCGAAGACTGAAATAAGAAATACTTCAACATACATTTGAGATTAATTAGAAAGATTCCACGTTATAACCGGCGAATGTATTCACAATGAATTTATATTTATATGCGAAAGATCAACCACCACGGAAAACACAAAAGGTTAATAAACCAACTGTAAACCATAAACCATAGAAACCATGAACGCGTTAATCAGTTTGAAATATTTCAGCCCGTTTTTTGGAACGTTTTCTTGAAACGTAGCGTTCCAGAGTTGCAAAACGATGGTCGAAGTTAAACATGTGAAATAATAATTCGCTCATTGTCGTGTATAATCTATGGAAACAGCGATCGTTCGCATTAATACTTTGCCAAATGAATGGCACAAACGGAGCACGAACGAGATTATCAATGATATTTTGAATATGATTAAATAAAATAAAGCAGTATGCAGGGAATTGTCGCTATATCGCCGATTTATCAAACAAAATAAATCCCAGGAAACCGATAATAAGAATATTGTACGAGCAAAAACAATGAACGGTCAAATTGACATGTAGGATTAGAACGTTCGAACGATGATCAGCGCGACAAATTTTCAACCGAGCCTGATATATGTTAATTTAATAATAAATATCGCGTTACTTGGTACTCGTTGACGCGAGAAACACACAATCAGAGATATGGGAATACGTGTTCCATCTGTCGTTGCCAGATCCAGTATTTATCTCGTGTTAACGATTCGTTTTACGACAATGTGTGCAGCGTGACGTATGATTGAAATTATTTTTGGGGATAATAGCGTCGGCGTGCGACCGGTTAATTAATCCGATGCCTCCTGTCAAAAAATGGTATTACAAGTGAGAACGACGGAAATTACAGATGCGTTACGTATTTACGAAGTCGGCGGCGGCCTGTACATTAACTCCACATTTGCACAGGTCAATTAACTCGGCGATGAATAATCGTCGAGGGTATACGTAAAACTATCCTATCAACGCGATATTGATATTAAAAACGATTTTTCCTATCGCTGATAACGTCATCTTCAATCGAAGAAGTATCAAACGAAGGTCCCTAACGTGAAGGTTGTTAAATAAAATGCTATTTGTAACTCGATAACGGTTTTCACAGCTTCTCTCGTAAATCGTAAATTTGCGAATCAATTTTTAAAGGTTTCATTAAGCGATGTAGGCATATTTTTATACTGGCAACTATGATTTTCCCCATACTGTTTGAAAATAAGTACTGGAACGGATACAATACAGCTCGACGACATTGAGGTACAAGAATCAAATAAATATTTTACAAATTTTATAATGACTACATTCATTCATTATAAAATCCACTGAGAGCAGTACAAAAGAAATTTCTTCGTTTAGATTTTAGCAATATCGAGTAATATTATGTTGTATACTGTGCTCAACCCATTCGGCCAACCGGTTTCATTTAGTTGATGCGTTTACACGAAATTATAATTATCAATTTCAGTTTCTGCCCATCATTATTCGAAAAGCACAACAAATTTAAACATTTTATTCAAGTTACTATATTATGTATAAGAAACAGTAAAACTTTATACTTTTCCATCTATCTAACAAATCGAGGAAGACCTGCTTCCATTTAATAACGCAAATAGTCTGTACAACGACGCAATATCAATATTTGTTCGATTAGATTAAACAAGCATCAGAATTTTATAAGCATAGGTTCTACCGAAGCATCAAATTTATGACATGTTGCGACATAGAGCAACCAACGGGTCTTTTTCTCAGCATTATCTTAATAACTTGAGCCATTCTCTAATTATACGCGGAAAACACGTTTGTTATGAATGGCGATTTAGCCCTTAATATCGTAGCCTTAGCCTTAATGTCAAAGCATTAGCGCTCTGCCGATAAATGCAAGAAAGAGACAGTAATTCCGGGGATGCATTGTTTATGCAGAAATTACGCATTTGCGGCTTTATAAGGAACACCCGGTTCCCTCGATGCCCTCAAACGTTGCTACGATGTACGCTTCGCTGTTCTTGATTGCCTTTGGTTCGCCGATATTCTGTGCGGTTACCACATATGGTTCGAGTGAAGTTTATTTTATAATTAATTCTATTTGCCTTATGTATTTTACGTAAGATGGCAAGTTTGAAAGATTACGACAGACTATTTGAAAATTTGTCCAATTATATTCGACCAATGTTCCGATAGTAAATTAACGTGTTGATTAGTAACGAATTATTAGGTATATCACGTATATAGCGATTCATTAAGATACGTTAGTTTGAGTTTCGATTTGATAGTGTCTTTAAATAAAACGAAGTGAACAGTTAGTAACGCTGTTAAATATGTGTACTATGTTTACGTTTTTGTTGAACAGATGTCCGTTTTAATTTCAGTTAATTTCAGTCATCAGTTACAACATTAAATTTTCTTATCGTCTTTAATTCTTCTAATTAGTCGCATAAAATGTAGGTAGGATATAGAGGTATCTTTTTCGAAATTAACAAATATTTCATTGTATCCGTTCGAGACAGAAATAGTAACTATACTAGATCTATCGTCCATACACCTTAAACTCTCCATTAAACTCCATCGTAACTTTATGTTCCGCGTAATCAAATTGATATTTCCTGTAAATAATTAAGAAAATTAATGGAAAGACGCGGGAAGAAACAGGGTTATGCGGAGCGCGTATCAAAGGAATTAACCGAGCGAACTTATCAACGTATCGATATCTAGCGAAACGCATTAAACGATTCGTCCGATTTGAATGTTGTACAGCCGATTACGGAAAAAGAATCGTCTCGGAGTCAGCGAGATTCCCGGGACCGGCAGAATCCAGGATTATTGGAGGGGAGAAGGTCGCCATAGAGGAATATCCATTTGCGGTTAGTATAACGTGCGATCGATCTTCACGGTCGATTTGGCATTTAGAAAATCGTTGCCTCTCGTCGCAGGTCTCGTTGCAGAACAATGGTACGTTTTTCGGTCACCAAGTTGAGCATTTCTGCGGCGGCGGTATCGTCGGGGAAAAGTGGATAATAACGTCGGCGCAGTGCGCTCTCAGGCAAGATTAATACATACCGCGTTCTCGACGAACGATTTTCATGTGCACACGATTCGTACACGCGTCTTTCCTTTTTTTCTTTTCTTTTATTTCCTTTTCCTTATCGCTTTGCAGGGTAGAAGTGAAGGCATTTCACGTGAGAGCGGGCACGTCGCGTTATTACGAGGGTGGTGACATTTATGGTGTCCAAAGCGTCGTGATACATCCCGCTTTTAACGCAATTAATTACGACTACGACGTTGGTCTCGTTGAGGTAATACATTCTCGCTTGTCGCGTTACTGTACGTGTCATCGCTATTTAGTGACCGCTACGAGTGTCAAGATATTATCGAAACGAACGTTGAAAGCAGAGAACGTATCAAAAGGCGTAATTAATAATCGATTTGTTACTTACAGAATTACTTTTTTTACATCTTTGATATTTTTGTTGAAAACGAAACTTCGTATCGGTTGTAATGTGCACTTAATGTGCTGTTAGTTAGCTTCGTTCGTAATCGTAAATGTGTATTTCAATTCTGTGATTCGTTTTATCAGTGTGAATTATTGAACACTGTGAAATAGTATTTAGTGTCACGATGCATTAAACAGAAACAGACGGTTTAAGCGTTAGAATCTATCGGAGATTACACTCTTAATTATTCATGGCCACCGAAGACTATTTCGTCTATCGTAATTTTCGATTTCGTTGAATTTGAATCTCCCTTAAATAAATCCTAAACTCAAACAAGAATCTAGTAACATCTTGAAAAGATGTGATAATAATTCGGTAATAATAAAATGAATTATTCGATAGATATTTCACGTTCACCTCGTTAAATAAATCATCGATTACATTTATCATTTATTATTTCCTGCAACATATACTACACTAATATTTCTTCTGACGTAGCTGTCCGACAGTATAACGTACGATAGCACGAAACAGTCCATTAAATTGCCCAAAACACATTCGATGATCGACGACGATTCGCTGGTTAAAGTTCTCGGTTGGGGTATATTCGAGGTAACTACAATCCGAAAAACTTTTGGGTTAACGTGTTTCGAAACAGAATATAGGAACGCTGCCGTTTATTACAGTTATTCGGTCCGGTCTCGGACGTACTTTTACATAGTACGATGCGGAAAATTAATAACCAGGACTGTGAGGAAGCTAGCGGTGGTGACTTATTAACCAACAGGATGTTTTGTGCCTTATCGGACGCTGCTAGACCCTGCGTTGGGGATTCTGGCTCGCCTCTCATTTTTCAGGGCACATTATTCGGTAAGTTTGAATATTCGTTAAAATTTGACTTCCCTTTCGTTCATAATATGGAGCACATTCTGTTTGACTGCTCCATTCTTGAAACACTTGTTTTTTCAGCCGTGTGTTTTAATTATTTTAAATCGATATCAATCGCGTTTCGTTTCGAAATTCGACACGTTTATCGATTATGAACGACGTTGTTGACATTTACAGGGGTGGTGTCGTGGAGTCGGTCATGCGACAGTCAGTATCCAACTGCTTTTACAGCTATAGCAGAACTGAAAGATTGGATCACCGACATAACCAGTATATCTTGATTTCCCGTGTATTCGAGATCGTAACGCGATGTAGGATATATTACGACTCCCTTGTAATATTTGCTGCATTGTAATGCAGCTTCCTTTGTGATATTCTGAAAGAACTTCAAGTTCCTGTAGATTTTATAGTAGAACAGTCTTCTTCGAAACGTCCTGAATTTGAAATGTATTTTAAAATAATGGAGAATATGCGAATTAATTTTCCAGGAGAGATAAATGTATGGTATCTTCGATGAGTAATATCGCTGTATAAAATATGCATTGTAAAATAAAATATGTATATATCCTGTATAGACAATTGCACGATATACGTGACTATTTTCTCTGTTTCCCGCTTTTCTCGTGCGAGAGTATGAAAAGAATTTTACACGAAGCTTGGCTGCAAACGCTTTATTAGAAAGTCATAAGCAAACATTGAACGTAGCATGCAATGGATATTGTAACAAAGTAACGGATTCTGTATTGCAGAATATTTAGAAAGTTGATAGATGACTCGGTCAGATGTTGATATTGTACAAAAATTTTCGAGAAATCCACGATGCGATAAATTCCATATTATCGATGTCTAATCTCTCTCAACAGTGGCATCGCAAAATAATGTCATTTTTATATGAGAAATTAAGGATATTAGGTCACAGTCGTGTCAAATTGTTTCAGGATACGAGATATTAACACATAGAAACAGATAGAGCAAATACAGTCGATTTTTTGTATTTCGTAAAACGTGTAGATTCATTTTATGCTCCACTTAATATTTGATTGTAACTTTGCGATAAAATGTTTTCAACTAAACTTCATGTAACTTCTTTTCCTCGTTTTTCGTCTTTAGATCATGCTCCTACAACGTGTTGAGAAAAGCAAGAAATATTTTTACAATCCAGTGAATTTGTACGAACATTTTTCTTATTAGAAAATCAATAAAACTTCAGCAAGAATTATGAAGATATACGAGGTGTTTCGAAAAACAGCGGGAGAAAATTTGCCGAGAAATAGAATGTTTTAAACATTCTGTGTGTCGAGAGATTTATCGAAGCAGAGTGTAGAACGTACGAGACAAAATATCGATGCTCTTCTGCAGGGAAACTGATAGAAATCCGTATAAGCCGAGAAGAGAAACATTTCCCAGGATGACATTGGAAAGACACAGAGAAAGAGAAAGAGAGAGAAAGAGAGAAATGTTTAATTTCGAACCTCCTCGAGACGTCGCGGCGTGAGCTGATAGCTTTCGACTGGCCATTGCAATAATCCTATTAAACCGCAGACACGATCCAATAACTTTTCTGTCACTGGCTGCTTGCACCGTCGTCCGTTCGACTGTTATTTTTATTCCGCGATCCAGTGGTCATATTCGCACAGGATACGGATACGCGAGAGGCTAAAATAAATCAACGCTGGATTATCATTTCCTTTGACAGCTCAAGCGACGTCATAATTAATGGTAAAAGGTAATGGACGCGAGTAATCGAGATCGATAAAGAATGGAGAAAAGAAGAAGAAAATTAGGTAAACATATGAGAATGAAGGAAATTGCGCATAAAACAAGATGCAACTATTCTTTATATTTGATTTTGTTATTGAGAATTATTTTTCCAGGGTTGATAGCGATCTTTTACCAAATAATGTTCCATCGAAAGGAAATAATTTGTAATTTTAAGGTTCGTACGATTTCCAATATTCAACTGGAGAACAATAAAAGGTAAAGTAGAATTCAACGATTTTGAATCTTATATAGCTTATATAAAATTTCAATCTTCTCGTCGACTTTCGTCATCTGTTATGTATTATCCAATAAATTTCAAAATATTGGACGCTCGAAGATTGCTCGCATTTAACGATCTCAAAGAATAGAATTTATTTAAATAAACTGAACGATGATTTATCGAAACCGAAATATTAATTTTCCATTCTAGTACAACATTATTTCGTACAGTTATAAATATATAACTTCGCGAACAAAAAAATTAGCGTTTCTTATCAGATTTTTTCAATTTTCCTTCACAAAACCAGAAGAAAAAGAATCATACGGATCTCATAAGTTGTAACAATTCTTAATCCCTCAAATAACATAATTTCCGAAATCGATAACGCACAAAATACAAAATTAGAATGAAATGTCGCCCCTATTACGAAACATTCTCGCCGTTTTTCGCTACCAATTCACAAGCGCCAGTTGCCAACGACGCACTATCTGTGTTGAAATTATCCGTTGGAAGTATAAAGTAAATCGTTCCACAAATAATTTGGGGCAGCGATTCGACCGATCTTTTTTGTATCGAGAAAATCATCGAAAATCGTTGGAGCAATCTTGAACGAGCGTTTTAATTCTCGTCGATGCCAGGTTACCGCGACACGGCGCGTCTCAGCGAACCGCAGGATTAATCCGAAAACCATGGCTCCGATTCAATAAACTTTCCGACACCTTATTCATTTACGAGCGCTAGTCGCGAAAGCTCGTTTCACTCGGTCGACTATTTCCGCAGCGTTAGAGGACAAAGGAGAAGAACCGGTTCGATACTGCGCGCCGGGGAGGACGCGGACGAGCAAAGGTGCCAAAGATGAGAAACTACGGCTGATATTGAATTAACCTCAATGCACCGGTAATGTCATCGCGACTATTGCGACAGAGTTATTACGTCCAAGTGACGCAGTGCGTATTACGCGCCTGTTACGGAATGGGTAGCGCGCATGAGAGCGTTGCCTCGTTTTGGTAAGAATCCTAGCCAAGAGGCACATTAAGCTGGAAAACATTGCTCTCTGTATCCAAAAACTGACAGTTGCTGGCGAGGATATGGAAAATTCATGGTAATGGTTGCTGTTGATATTTTGGGTGTAATTATTTAGCTGGTGAAATGAGGATTCGAGGATTTTGCTTTTTGCAAGATATTTACTTGGAGAAACGTATTTTGAGAATAGTACATTAAATATGATTTGTACTGAGAATTTGGTACTTTAAATCCCTTAATAATAAATTTCTCTTTGATCTAATAGTGAAACTGAATAAACTCTTTGCAATAAAAGACAATTGAGAATAAAATTCGGTGTGCAATATATATATTTTATAACGTGATATGGATCTGAGCATATATGTAGGTATTTTTTAGTACAAAGTATCGTAATTCGGATCTACAAAGAGATCAAAGGCTAAAATAATCGCTTAAATTAAAAACAGTCTAAATTAATGTTCGTATGTGATAGGTACGTATATTAATTACTCGATATTTGTAATTAGAAAAGAAAGTCGAAGAGGAGAGCATACAATTATTGTTGGAGAGTGTATTAATACTTTTTACCGTGGATTTTCATTAGTATGGGTATAGCGAAGAAAAGAATTTATTTAAATATCAGTACCTTCGATACAGTTGATAGATCTATTACTTGACATATGCATAAATAATTTTCTTATACTTAAGTTTGTGATTATTTCTGGAAATCACCGTATTAGTGTATTTAGTACTTCATTCACATGTGTGTGGTCGAAGTTCTTGAATTATAAATACTCGTATCTTTGTATTCCGATACTCCGTTTGATCAGCTGTACTGATACGAGTTCTCGGCTTTGCCGAATAATTTACGACTAATATTTAACTTTTTAATTTTAGTATTACAAAACTGATAAGTGGAGATCCGTGAGATAGTCGTTTCGAGCGTTTGTTGCGAAAATAAATAAATACAAAATATTTTGCTCGTATTCTATACTAGGATAAGTAGGACATTTAGCAATTCCACCAAATGTACAATGACTGGAGTAAATATCCGAATACTTCAGACATTTTCTATGAATTTTATTTTCATCGTAATGAAAGACACGACTGTCATAATTAAATCGGCAAAATTTGAAACGGGCTTGAATCGATCACCGAAATGTAATATTTGAACAGCCAATTATTCCTTGCACTAATAAGTCACAATATTACAATAAAACGACCTTTGCAACGATTGATAATTCTCGTTAAATTATTACTTAATAATCAATAACAAAATTTAAAAAAATCTCATACGATACACGCAGCATATTCATAAAAGTTTTCCACAAGTATGCAAATACCTTCATGAGTCATTGTACATCTTTTACTACCTGTAAAGGTTAGTTACAAATTTCACCGTCCTATTGTACCGATGCTTTCAACGAAGCATCTTAGACAACAATTTCGACCTATCTTTCACAAAGTATCTCGCGGATAATCAGACTTCTCGTGGGGGGAAAGCAAAGAGAAGAAGAAAGTCGCGTCACGAAGCCGAGGAGAAAATAGTCGGCGAGCTGGCTTTATCGCGAGCGTACGATAGGGCAAAGGAGTTTCTCGACGGGCAATGAAGCCGAAATTTCTTCCTGTGGTGGCTCGATTAACCTCTAGAGCGCGGGGCGGTTGATAATCACTCCGTAGAAGGAAGCAGGTTGCGCGACAACATCCACAGCACGACTAGAACATATCAGACTGCGGTGTCGCAAGAAGCCACACCGTCGCCGGGGACACTTATTGCGACAATTTGGCAAGATCTTCGGCAATATTAGCGTTGCTTCGAGTTATCCCACGCCCGGAACACATTCGCCTGGCTCTTTTCGGTACGTTAGAAACTTAATAATATAAAACGAAGCAACGAGTGAACAGCGGGCGCGCACAATGAAGAAACCGGCCATCTTGCGGTTGGTGCCGGTTGCAACTGAAGAAATGAAAGAGAGAAAAGCTGTAGGTAGAGACCAGAGTTTGCACGGTCTGGAGATTGTATCGGAATTTTCTCGGAGTTGACCAAGACTACGCGAGCTCTGTAATTACTGTTTGCCTCCGCTGAGAGTGCACGGAATGGATACGTTCCGGTTGTGCCGTGCTTTATCGTTTTTGGTTCCATGCAATGATCGTGATACGTATCTGTTAATATTGGTCCGTTATATACCGTGGCGCAGCTCGCTGGCAGATTTGCATATTTGCTGCTACGCAAATAAAAGGTATTACGGGGCAGCAAAGAACGGAGGGTAAAGAACGAAATGGTTTCGTATGAATGGCCGTTGCGTATATCTTGTTAACGGAGAAAACCTGAGTGGATAATAGCGATCGCTATCAATTATTTTCGAGTGCAGCAACAAAAGGCATATAGGTAATAATTCCATAAAAATATCGCATACGGATATATTCGCGTAGGATCTGATGAACAGAGAGAAATTCAGTGATGTAGAGGTAAATATTTCCGGATTTTTCTAAAGAATTAATTTTAATCGCCGATTATTTCATTCGTCAAAATTTATATAGATATGTAATTACAGATATTAATATATAAATATCACAATTTATTGGAAAATTACTGGATACAATAACGTCACGAATAGTATATACCGATTATTTCAAATCTTTCGATAAATAAAATTTTATTCTGACTGAAATTTTATTCGAGCAAAACAGTCCTCAATTTTCATCCCCCTTATTCCTATTCTTTATGATTACTGTCTCGCGGCAAGAGTTCCACTTATAACTTTCATTTCAAGTTGGAGCATCATCGAGCTCCGGCATGTCGCTGGTTTCGGTATATGGCTACAATAGGGACGCGTTGGATAATTCAAAGGACATTCGTACCGTTCGCGAAAATCCACTCGTACGATGGTCCATAGATGCCGCCCCATTCGAGATCCGAGAATATCTCGGTGGAACGAGCAATATAAATGTACGGAGTTGCTGAATAGAACGGAGGATGTCTAGTGTGTTTCTCCGCCGTGTGACCGTTTTTCTTACTTTACGTCGTTTAAGCGGGGGCGACGCGGCATGGCGTGGCGTGCGGCACGCGCTAACGAAAATTTAAAAGCGTTATCAGACGGGATGCTCGCGACTTCTGAAAGCGGGGACACTCGTTTAAGAGTGGTTCCCCGTGACAAATTCCTGATTTGCAACTCCATCCCGTTGGCCGTTTGTCGGTGCGCCGCTATAAAAATTTAACAACAGACGAATGGCACGCATTACTTAAGATTACGCTTGCCCGCTTCTTTGTAAGGACTTTAACGTTCCTCCGTCCGCTTCTCACTGTCGCTCGAAGATAAATAGATGCTTTTGATCAACGGAAATGAGAACGTTTCAAATAGATTGTTTTTATATGCAACAATTGACGATAATATATCGCATTTAAATTGGACAATTATATTATATCATATTTCCGATACATCGACTCAAACATTTTATCCTTTCATTCAACAACATACGTATAGGAGCATTCAAATAGATGATATAAATTTATGATATAACTTTACTTGATTGATCTAGAATATCACACGTTTAAGCAAAACCACGCAGAATCTCGATTTCTCTATAGAACGTATCTAATTTCTTCTTCGACGTAAGAATAAATAAAAGCGTCTAAGTTTGAAGAATCCTCGAAACGTCGAAATACCGCTTTCATATTTATCTTTTACAATTCGTCCACAACGGTGATGCTTCCATGTAATTTGCCGTTGTCGGAAAATGAGGAACGTCCTCCGGCCGAAACCAACATCGACGTTAATGCGATACGCGATAACGCGACATAACGCACCCGATGCAATATGTATTTTGATGCATAAATCATAAGCATGATATTAAAACTGAGAGAAGCGAGTCCGTGGGGGCGGATACGTGGACGAATTCGCTCCTATATATCGGCATACGTTTCAGATCCATCGAGGAAGAGTTGAATCCTAATGTTGTATGAAAAGTAGCCAGCCAGCGACCAGACGTCGTTTTCAATCCAGTGACCTTGCGCATTATGTTTCACCTATTGATACTTAATATCCGTACACGTTGCAACTTTATCCGGAAAGCGAGAAAACACGATATCGGGCCTACGGATGGAAATTTAGCGAAACGAATCCGTTTCTAAAAGAATGGGCATCGAGAATATCCAAATATTTCTCTTTGGAAGTACGTTTAGGCAGGGATAATTAGTTGAAATACTGGACTGTGCTCTCTGTATCGATATAGACCGACTGAAAAAGTGGAACGTAATACGCGCAAATTTAAACGTAGGTACAGTTTTTTAGTGGACGACAGTTTGACAAATCCTCCTATCTAGGTCGAAGGTAGCGTTTTAATGTAGATATATACGTACGAACTGATATGTAAACATGGTACCTCTACTGGATAGTTTATTTAAGTAGACTCCATGTGCGGAAATTCAGATATAAAATTTATCATTCCACGCACGTAGAGATCAAATTACAGCAGAACTGCCAGTATTGGTATTCCTGCTATTCAAATGTTCCAGTATTCGAACATTCTACTACTTAAACGCTCCATTATCTAAATAGTTCTTCGTTACTTCGATGTGAAATCGATATTATAGGGGTCAACACCTTGTGTATAATAGGACGTAAGAGAAAACATATAATGCTATCTGTAGACTAAGATACGTTTTAGAAACTAGAATGCGATAGTAGCGTCAGAAAAGTTGCAGGATACGACGCTGTTGAAGACACTTTCCTCTTGAAATATATTTACCATTCTCGTATATACACAAATATATTTGACAGGTATTCGAACGATCTTATTTTTGTCTTTCTATTATATCACAGACCTTTCATTGCATTCTCAACGACATCTTTCTCAAAAGACAGCTATATCACGGTAACTGTCTCCTTTTAATTACAGAATTTTCATCCAGGAACACTTATACAATCAATATACGCGTATTCGCATCATGATGCAAGAAACGCGGTGATCCAACTACTTTCGTCGCAGTCCCATATCTAACAAAAACAAGTTATGTAATTCGATCTCCGTTTGTCAAACAAAACCAAACAA
This sequence comes from Bombus pyrosoma, assembly GCF_014825855.1. Taxonomy (NCBI): domain Eukaryota; kingdom Metazoa; phylum Arthropoda; class Insecta; order Hymenoptera; family Apidae; genus Bombus; species Bombus pyrosoma. The sequence goes on from NC_057775.1 coordinate 4,616,332, forward strand.
ATATCAGCCAAAGTACTTTGGTTTCGATTACTACAAACTTATCGGTGATGCTTCTCCAAATTGTTATCAGCATGTATTACGTAGAAAATGATACGTCAAAAGGCAACCAAGCCACTCATAGTTCCGAAATCGATACACGCCGAGTGCTTGCTTTGAAACAGTACACAACGACAGGGAGCACGCGGTTAAGCAGTAACCCGAATCAGCCGAAGATTTACGATTCCGCGATTGATGTATACGATCACGGAGATTTTGGCAAAGTTCCCCGACGACATGATGTGCAAATAATCCCAGCAGGCCCCCCGACATTTCGCCTCTGGCCGTCTGCTTCCTTCTATTTCACTTGGACGACCCTCGCAAAACCAAGCAGTTTGGTGGCTCCTGTCGTGCGTGACATACCCACAGACGAGATTCCACTCCGTAGTGCTATCCCTCCTGCTTAGCTGTTGGAAATATGGCATGGTCTCGGCAGTAGGAATACGAACTATCGACTAACACAATTCGTCCACTGCTAGGACAGTTTTATCACTGGGATGTAGAAACCAAGCACTTAAGGCAACAACTTTAGTCAGAACTTAGTGGCGGTTCAAAGCATGAGTTATTCTACTTACGACGTGGATCGAGAAATTTCAGAGCCAAAGTAAATACATATATATATAGCAATTATTATGTTGCGTGTGTACGAGGTTCTAAAAACGTTCAAGTTAAATTAAAAAATGTGAAATTTAGCGGTAATAAATAAAACTGTTATATTTCTAATTAGTTTCGTGGCCCGCACGACGGAGAACTTGGTGCTCGCGAAGCTGACACGATTTTAAGAAATCTTCGAGTATAATTTTTGGTGTCAGGGATTGTGTAATTAGTTGCTTTCCTCTACGAAATACGAGCCTGCCTCGTAGTAGGTGCTGTTAACCTACATCGGCAAGAAAAGGTCTGAAAATAAGATTTTCTGCGGCTAGAAAGAGTTAAGACTGTGCCTTCTGCGGTTCAGCCGAATAATTGAGTTAGTTCTTGTCGTATTGGCAAACGTTTGTATATCCATGGAGAATACGATTTCTTGGCACCAGCACATCAATACCTTGTTATCCAAGGGGTAAGTATTTAAAGACATTGGATCCCAAGGTCATTGAATCCTATATCTCAGGAATAGTGTACTTCGAATACAAGGCCGGTGGATCATAAATACTAGAATCATGAGTTCATCGAAAGCTATTTTTTAAAGAAATACCTGGGATTCGACAATCTCAAAGTTCCAATTCTACTGTACAGATTTTAATGATCTCAGGGTTTACTTTATGGATTCTAATGATCGTACAACTTTATCGTATATGGTCTAGCGATCTTGGTAATTTCACATGAATTCCAAGGACATCTAGATATCGTACGATCCACTGATCCTCGAAACTTAGTATATATGTCTCGATGCTTCAGAGTTTGGGTTATCTGTGTCTCTAGATATGCAGAATATTTGATAGACTTTGGACTATTGGTCGCACGAATATTGTCCCATTTTGGAATTTCCAAGTCGCGTCAGCGGAATTCAACGATGATATCTATTGGCAAAGTCGCGATTTTTTTGTCACCGTTTATCTCAACATCTGAGCAAATGCTTTAAAGGGCGATGCAATCCGGTATCCGGAAGCACGTAAAATGTAACGATGTGACGGCTAATTAATTACAGAGCGAATAGTCGTTTGATTTACTAGATAGAACCGCGAGATAATTTACCCGCGACCAATTTTATATTTCAGCTGTCCACAACCGAATTCCTGCTAGCCTGCGTCATCCTTAAAATATTCGGCGTACATCTGCGCGATATTACGTAATATTATTTGTAATAAAATTTAATTAACTTCGCCGTTGCCACAACCACCAATGTCACGAGCTTCTGCATAATATGCGATGGTAAATTACATTTGACGTAGCATCGCGCAACGCTCATTTCTATCTACCATAATAACGCAGAATTGAACACGGTGGCGCTATCGACGATTAGCTTCCGTGCCTCGTTAAGCCCACTAGTCGTGTCTCATATTTTTACGAAACTTTTCCTCCATTCTAGCTTCAATTCCCAACGAGGCTCGCGACCAACTATTCGCTGCCGCGATCGATTTGCTGCCCCTTGTATTCAAACCGCTTGTGCACGTATCGCGTCGCATCGCGAACAGTTATTTCCCATGGCTGTCATTGTCCGGTTAAATTAATTCATTAAAACTGACAGGCTCTGCAAATGCTGACGAATGGAATTAAAAAGGAAACACGACCGATATGTACGCATATCAGCTCGATATTTTCTCCACGTCGATTTTATCCTATAGCGAACGAGACGGCTACGAAATGCGACTAATGTTTCGTTTACCATAAGAAGCGATGTGTTGCAGCTCGCGAGAGATTTTAAACGATCGTTCGAGCTCGTAAGAATTTCCGCTTGCGAGAAATATTTTGCTCGAAAGTATTTAGACACTCGCTTACTTTTGAAAAAGTGCACTTTAGGTAGAAAATTACGATTGCGAATCGAGATACAAATGGAGATTGCGGTCGCTTTAACTCGCACGGAGTATAATATATTATACGTATACAATGTGCAATAACAGAAGTGACATTTGTAATCGTAAAACCTTATTATAAGAAGTGTTTTATTATTCGATGATTATTCATTTCTGAATTACAAAATTTGAATGAACTTGATTCGCGAACGAAATTTCAAAATGTTTCGTACAATACGTACGATATATTCATAAAATATTTCTATAGATGTCCATATACTTTTGCGAGCTACTGTATTCATAAAACGCATTGTATTAATTAAAACTTACTTTTCAGGCTATCCAAATCATTTCAATAAGCAAAATCTACTAATTGTAAGTTCCTTTTGCATCTGTTTGCGAGGTGAAACGAAATTGGCTTGTTAGCAGACGTGCGGGTAGCTGGTATTTTGCACAATCGGATTCGTGTTTTCAATCTACACTTTACAAGTTACACGCTGACGGCGCGGCAGCGTGAATGTCTGTGGCAGCGGTCGAACGATCGAGAACCGACATACGAAGCGCGAACCTTGATTATTCCGGTGGTTACTTCGCGGAGTTTCCCAATCACTTACGAAGCGGGATTACTCGTTCCAGTTTCACGTCTCAACAAATTTCTCTCTCATATCGTCGTAACACATCGTACACATCCGTGTATGCACGGGGAGGTAGGATTACAATCATACGAAGATCTAATCGATCACTTTTTCGCGGATAACGTGGTCATATGACTCTCGACGAAAGATGAAGACATTCATGATTTTTCATAGTGCCCGAAAATTCGTTGCACTCCGTATCTCTTCCGTTCGTTATAAATATTAAATTATAATATTAAAAATCTCGATTTGCTCTATAATATTGCCTAATAGATAAGTCGATCGTTGATAGGATCATTGATTTTTACATGAAAAGTATCAGACTATGCTACTAAGACCTTCGATCACATCGAAAAATAAACTATCAGTAATTACTTATCGGATTTAGAAAATGAACTTTAGTTTTTCCTATTTTCTTCGTGCTCTAGTAACAAATACTATGTCATAAACCACGAAGTTTCTAGAGGTTCTTGCGACGATACCTGAATACCTAACGGTTTTCGAGACTAGCTCGAACCCTGTGGGATACTGAAACCTCTCATCCACCCCTATGGTAGAAAGCCTCTGTTCCCTTTACAGAGATAAATCGCATTGAGGGCATCGCGATAGAAGGTAAAACATCAGGTGCTAAAGTCTCTCGACAAGCACAATTTCATATATCTCTCAATCACAGTTCATTTGGAACATTATTTTCTGCGAATCACTGACAGTTTTGTACAGTGAGAGATATGTGATTTTTCTCGCTAATACTACATCAAAATGATAATGAATTCTGCTCTAGAATAGTAATGTAATCTGTATTTTTCATTTTATTTATAATATAAGCTACTGACACTTTTCAGTGGTTCGAGAAACGCGAATTAGCTGTAACTTTTTTAATAATTTTTTACTTTCTACAACCTCATTATAATTTACTTACTCTTTTGACAGTAGGTATCGATACAAGGCGACAGAAAAGCCAGAAAATTCGAATATACCGGGGTTGATGTATTTTTGAAACGCACTGTAGTTCAATTAACTTCAACTATAGATTATAGAATCAAAATTATAATTGGGAAGAGAGAAATTTTAAGATCTTCTAAAATAGGGTTAACTTGTGTTAGTAATTCCTCCCTTTGCAGCAAATTGTATATTTTCAATGGATTTATTTCCGAGTTGTGAATTGTTATTTAAATTTGAAGGAAGCTTAGGCGATTGAACTTGCAGAGTTGTAATAAAGAGAAGGAGGGGACGAAAGATATAAGGGTCGGAGAAAAAGAAAAAAGGAACGTGTTCCTCTGGGTTCAGCTAGTGGACTAATCAGTAGACGCAGCAATAGCAGAGGTCAGACGATTTATTCGTATGGATGCGATGATTAGACGAGGACTTTTGAGAATTCTCTGCTGATAGGGATTTCTCTAGCGACAAGTGCAGGTGAGCTGCTACAGCTTCGTTTTAAATTTCTCATCTTCTTACATCTTACGAGATAAATTACATTTATTCGTGGTGCGAAGTTATTAGTTTTATTTCATTTTGGAAGAAGGTACATCAATAACTCCAGAAATAAGCTTGAGATGAAATAGTCGTTATGAAAATCCAAACTAAAGAATTTTTACAAATTTGCCAATTTTTACAAAGGGATATATCTAGAATAAGAGAAAAGAAAAGAACATTAATCATATCAGATGGTATCATTTCCAACGGCTGAACTACGAATTTTTATACAGAAAGGGGCAATTTAAACGCGCAAAAGTGCACTTAATATATCAAAATATCCAAAATATCGTACTTTAACCTTCTTTTCCTAGAATTATGTGCATAAAAATATGAACTTGTAACAAAGACTTAAATAATTTTTTCTTGGCAGGTTTATAAACAATCTGTTCGTTCGACGATTATAAAAACGGTATATCGAAAAAAGAGGGAATTGAATAGAGCTTCTCATTCGTGACATTTCGTTTAGTTAGGCGCGATAGGTCAGGGTTAATTGGAATCGGTGAAGATCTCGTCTCGCAGAACGAAGCGGGCGGGTACGAGCTGTAATTTATTTTGGTTCTCCGACCATACGGAACGAAGGGTGCTCTGTGACTCAATGGAATCGTCTCCGTAATATTTCAGCGGCACGTTTCGTTCGGAAGTTGCCTCTCGTGCCTCGAAAATACTATTTAATTAACAGACTGGACGAAACAATACGCGCGCACTCTTGTAAAACGTGTATCAGGGGTGATTGGCGGCTATTGAAGCGGGTCAGTGATTTTATGAAAATATTTAAAAAGCTTTTACGGAAAAGGTTGTTTCATAGGCACTTAATTTATTTGCAGTCGGACCTGCGCGAATTAATTTTATCGATTCTATGATACTTCACGAACTGTTATCGCGATTGGAGAATATCTTATCAAATTTATTTTTGCAACCTTTTCTTCGCCGATGAGTTTCGATAAGTAGTTTAAATTCCATTTTTAATCAAAATTCTGATTCAAATATCTGACTATGTTTCTCAGACACTGAGATGTCGTAAAAAGAGAGATCGAGGTATCGTTCATGCGACACTGTAACGAAGGTTGACTAGGAGATAATGATAAAAAAATGTACAGATATAAGGATCGAATATAAAAATCAAAGTAAGGCGGAGAACGATCTTTTGCTTGCTTCGAGCGGTATATTTTTCTTATTTTTCCATTTCTTCTTCTTCCTTGATTTCTTTCCTACTATTTTATTTAAACAAATCTCTATGTAAACGAGACGTATCATTTCCTTCAAAATAATGAAATTTTGTAGAAAAGACTCGCGACTACTTTAGTTGCCGCGGATTAAAGTTCTAACGCGTCTACGAAATATTCGCTTCAATGTTTTCACGCAATCAAGTGTGAATAATATATTACGTGAACATAGGTTATTAGAGCTGCTGCACGTGGTTACAACCACGCGAGAGGAAGAGAAAGAGGGAAAAACGAGTATTTCCTTTGCGACATATACATCACAGTGGCTACGTGGTCTCGTTTAAGTGCGACCGCTACTGAATAATGAACGTCACAAAACGTCCCAAATTCCGGAAACGGGGTGTACACTATTTCCGTCAGGGGAGCAACAATTTTGTGCAGTTTTATATCTTCGCGGCGAGCAGTCTACACATGTTTTTCAATGTGTGTGCCACACGTTGAAAGCTGCCACTGTCCATTCGTTACAACATGCACGACTTACGTCACGCACACCGTGTTTTCTATCACCATTTTACATGAATCTTTCTTTCGTTACGAGGAATTATTACGTTGTTACGAGGAAATGTACGTGCATTTATCGTTGATATTTCAAATTTTTCTACAGCGTGTCTTATTTTAATGCATCTATGCAATTATCTGCTGAACTATTCGTTGTTTGAAAAAATGTGTTGAGAATTGTGGATCTTAATTGCCTAAATAAAAGCAAAGGAACACAAAGGTTACGCTTAGAATTCATATTAAAATAGTTTTAGATTTATTTAATAGACGATTTGCAGGGTCTTCGTCGATATACATTTGCACGCGTCTCGGCACTCTCTTTGTCTCGTCATCTTCCATACCACACTGCCAACGGAGCAGTTACATTCATCTGTTTTTCGAGACGCCGCGCACACACACATTTCCACACACTCGTATTCACATACGTGTGCCACTACTACGCGGCCAATCTAGTCTAGCACACAAAACTATACGTATCTCAATAAAACGGTTTCAGATGGAAGTTATTCCGTTTCAGAAGGGCAGGGCGATAAATTTTGACTTATGACAAATTTTGATTTATGATAAATTTTGTTTCAATGGCGGTGTCTTCGAAATCTCAAGGTAATTTTTTCTTTTTTTAATGCAACTACATATACATGTCGGGTTAACGTTGGAATTTTGGGCGTTCTACGAATCCTCGTTCGAATCGACCATAGTGGTTATGTATTCTAGCTGATCGTTATCGGTACCGAGGTGATGATTACAAGAGGTTACAGGTAATGACGGCGATCGAGCAAACGAGATGTCGATGACAATGAATTTAGGTTCGATACGAATCCACGGCCACAGGAAGACGAATCCGATATGATACACTATCCTGGTGTGACTCAACGTACAAGTCGTACTTCTCTCAATAACTATCTCAATAACTAACTCCATAACTTTCTCGATAACTAACTAACTCCCAGCACAACTGGAACTGCCCTTATATAGTCCTTTCCCCACCTCTCGGGTCAATCTTTATTTTTAAGGAGAGCTGCGTAATTATTCCATACCTCTGTGAGTACACGTCCTTCCCGTGACCGTGGCTACGTTCGGTGACTCATTATGTCACTTGGAGCCCATCGTCATAAACCTTGAGCACTCATAATCGGATTAGAACATTACAACTATTTCTTAGTTTTATTACTTAAGTGTAGCTATAATAAAAGTCTGGCCCAAACATACCAAAAGAAAGGCCCCGATGTCCTTTCATCTTCGACATACATATTTGATTCTATTTGATTCTTTTGTCACGTGTAGGTATTCGTAAGAACAGTAGTTCGTCAGAGAACGTAACCATAGTCTTATTGCTTCATCTTCAATAGCCATTTTTAATGTCAGTTACACAGGTTGCTTTTTCGTCAATTTTCCGCGTTTCTAAACCAACAGCAGTGTTTTTATCGCCCTTGTGGTTTTCGCGTTTCGTTTTTGGCCTACGAAGTTACTATCCCTACTGCAAAGTTTGCAGAAACCTACCCGTCGACGGATTTCTCGATAAGACACGTTTAGGAGCGGTGTTTTATTAGCGAAATGACAAAACCTATTAGCTGCGTAATTACGTGGTCGTTAAATGCGCGTTAAAACCGTCGCTTTGACGGCAAACGTGATATAATATCTTGACGCGGGAAATATTTGCTTAGGATAATCATTCGCTCGAAACGTGCCTAAAGACTGAACAACTTTCAAAAATGTCGAAAACAGATTCACGGAATCGAGGTTCTAGATGTACAGTTGTACTGTACTGGCCAAAGATCTCGGTGTATCGGAATAAACTTAGATAAAATCGACATCTGTTTCTAGAAACAATTAATGCTAGAAGCTATCAGCAAATTGATCCTTAACGTTAAATAACGCCTGAGAATCGTCGCGACGTATTTTTCATGTTAACGAGAAAAACGATCAATCGCGTGTATTCATTTTATAAAACCGTGTTAATTTCAAGATGGTATAAATTGGTTCGAGATATCAACGAAATTAACTACTATTCGTATGGAAAATTTCTTTTAGCGAAATTATACATCAAGGGGTCAATAAATATTTATTTCTGTCAGAAATAATAAAATAATGGATTTCCAAAAGAAATGTATTGCAAAGGATTTGCATTCGTATTTATCGGGGGAAGTAATCGATTATAGATATACCGAATATGCTGAAAGAAATTACATTCACGTTCCATTCAATCATCGATCGACAAATCTCATTTAATTTTAGTATAACTTAAAATACCGATAGATACGTTATATTTTTGAAACTTCTAAAGCAGAATATTAATTCTTTTTATTTAGCATTTGGTATAACCTAATTTCGACTCTCTCAAGCTTCCGCGAAATAAAATTTTATAAAATAAATATTTCTCTAAGTGAAATTTATTTTGTAATTAAAACTGTCTACGCGCGCGGCAGATTTCATTTGTTTACGATTCTTTGCCTAGCTGGTTTCTAAAAGTTACCCATCAACCAAGCGCACATTCCGCGAAAACGAGATTTACCAGCAACACCATGACGATGTAAATTAAAAGCGCATACCGTGGCTATTTCGACGAATAAACAATTTACTGCGACTATGGAAAAACATTTGCTCCCTCATAAACAAACGAGCGATCCAATTTGTTGGAAATACATTTAGCGGCTAGTCAGAGCTGAGTGTCGCGTTGCAAACATAATACAGCGAAAGTATAAAACATACCACGTTCATTTTAGCGATATTAATTATTCGTTAGAAGCTAGGCGAGAATTATTCAAACTGCGGATAGGTACATTACGTATTTCGAATTATACTCTTTGATGGTTATACGTATCTTTTATTTACAAATATATTTTACTTAAATGAGATTTAAATTATTTGTATCTTTTTTGTTTTTACAAGCTCTTTATATTCTTGAGCCAAAAACTTCGTTCAAAGTCACGATCAATTGCGTCTCTTTTACGAAATTTAAACGAAGCTGTAAAGACTTAAATTTCAAGCTAACCAGTCCGAGAACGTTCAATGTGCATGGAACAAATCAGGCTGCAAGACAGGCATGCTCCAGGGTCCGAACAAAAATGCATATTAGCACGTAGCTTGTCGCACCGATCGCGTTGCACACAATACAGCGGCCAGTATCGAATGCCTTCGAGCTGTGCAGTACGCGCGACACGCGTGACACGCGACACGTGTCACACTCCCCCAATCGGCCACGCAACTCGATTTATGTGCAGATACGATCTGTATGTATGGGATCGTAGTTAGATCGAAGTTATTTCACTGGAGAATTTAGCGCGTGCCGAGGTGAAGACGATCCCGATTCCGACGATTCCAACGATCGTTATGCTACGTTTACAGAAATATACGGAATGTTCCGAATTTTCCCAGTGAAATTTCACCGCTTAATAATCTCTGACACGCCGTAAAAGAAATTTTTCATCTAACAAACCATTCATTTACCAAACGCTCATGTCGATGTACTATCGTTTATATTACTGTATTATTAGTTAAACTAGTAATACAATTGCGAACAATATTTATTCGTATTACTCGTTGTATGTTTGTCCATTACGGCTGACGTAAGAATATGAATTTTAGATTTCGAACCTTCGCGATTGTAAGACGATATATTATTGTTGCTTTTACGGGAGCAATCGAATGTATTTTGCGCCAATGTTTCGTAGACGTTGCAGTGTTCTTCTTCAGATCCGAAGACACAGACACATACGACGTACACACGATTGCTCCTGTAAATTAATACCACGAGTAAGTAACATAGCTTTCATAATATCTGTGCAAAATGCAACATCTATATTCATAGACGAACAAATTTATCGCGCAACCTAATATATCAAGTAAAGGATCAACAATAAGTATTATGGACGAAGTATGTACATAAACTTTATATTAACTTTTTCAGCATAATATAAAACAACCCCTAGAGCGTAAAAGAGAGCTAATCGATACGTCAAGAATTTCGCGGAAGGAACGAAGAACCCCTTGAACGTAGCTCGTCTCAAAGATTCGGTAACTCGAAAATTAAGAATTCCTGTTTGATCTTGATCCCCGACACTTTGAATCATTATGCATACCTCCGTCGATTCCAAGCACGGAGGACCGAAACAACTTTCTCCAGCGTTGAAAGCGACGCGAATCAGTCCAACGATCGTCGGAACGAGGACAGAGCCACGGGAATCTCTGTATCTCTGTCTCTCTCGTTTTCTTGGGGTCTTGCCACCCTGCATAATGCATCGCGGAACGCCGTTAAAGGCAAAGACGAAACTTCTGTGACGTGGAACGCCAGAAGCACACACGTCTCTCCTTGTCGCCGCTTGTCTCTTCCCTTATCCTCTACTTCAGCCCCTTCTCACCCTCTCGTCTCAACGCTTCCGTGCAGCAATTCTCGAATTATTTGTTTCCTCCGTGCCCCTCCCCCTCCCCCCTCCCCGCCGAACGTGCCAGCAAAACGTAGCCAGAGAGGTTTTAATCGTCTCAGACGGTGATTAGGAATTACAGTTACCTTAAGATTAAGAAGAGGACGTCGTCGCTGCTGTAATTAATAGTTCGTGCTTTATATCGCACGCTCTGATTATACTTACGTTGATTTAGCAACTTGCAAATTGTTAGACTGCGAAATATGTTGGACAGAATGTAAATGCGTCTTGATATATTGGAAGATAGTTTCATCAGGTTGCATATTTTGGTGTTGTACGTGTTTCGTATAATATATTACGTTTTAAATAAATTTATAAAAGACTTTCTCACCCTTTTACGTTTATAAATTTACACGTCGATGGCTTGGTAAAAGACTTTCCGGCAAATTGGTTTGAAATAGAAGATTTTTCTTTTTTCTCTTTTACGATCTGGATAACATTTTTTTTCAGTTTTAAGAATCTCTCATAGAATATTGTTTGCTTGTATTCGTTATAATTATACAGAAGAGTTTTCTCAAAATAGTTCTCCTCGTTAACTAGAATTGTTTCGGATAATTATAGCACTTCTATCTTGACAGATAATATACTTTCAGAAACAATGTCATTCTAACATACCAACGATACCTATCAATATTATATAGTCTGAAATATTAATTCATAAACATCAAATAATCGATTGACTTTAAGATTTAAAATATGAGACTCACGAATTTTCTAACAATTTCAATGGAGTTTATTTGAATATCTTTTTTTATTTATTTATCTGGGAAACGCTACAAGTTTCTTTGACTCACAAATGACCCTAAAGTCTTCCTATGGAGAGAGAAGTTTCTGCAGATACCTAAATTTCAACAAAATTCTATGAGACATATCTAAAATTAAAATACAGCTTCAAAGGATTATATGAAATCGAAATATTGTTTTTATTTAGGTACGGAATATAATGTGTATTATATCGCCAAAGACCGTGAAACACACATACACATAAAATACAGCGTGCAGTACGCCGTACGAAATTAAATCAATACCAGATTTATTATCGTTGTTTTCTTCAGTGTACTGTTTACAAAATCCGTATATTTTCGATGTCGTATATATCCTCGTAATAATAATATTGTCGTTATTTTAATGTTTCGACGTCGAACAGGGTTTCCATCACAATAACGTTTACTAAAGTTTACCAAAGAAACATCGTTTCTTATTGGTAGTCCCTAGGTTGCAACATATCTATCCAAGTTCCCTATTATTCCACTAAAAACATCTGTTTTTCTCCATTTCACGAGTGATCATGTTAAATATTAATAAAATAATATACGATGGATTGTCGTTGGAGCAAAAACAAATTCGATACAACTATTTACTTTTCAATTTCTACTCGACTTTCGATAATGATCTTTTAACCTAATCACGTAAAAAGGTTTTTACAGCTAACAGGATACTAACTACCTAAAATTCGGTATCACTTCATATATTTTATTTTTTCGTACAAAATCATGTAACAGCCTGTTTAATCATGTTCACCCTCGAAATTCAGATTCTCGAAAAAAGCATTCCTGTTACACAGTCCAATATACGATACTATACTAAAAAGCTTATGATATATTCTAAAATGATATAAAATAAAAAAGTATACGATTACAAAAGTCATTTGGACATTATTCCGCCTAACTAGTAAGAATTTTAGCAATTTAAATAAATTTGATAATTTCAAAGCAACCGGTATAACAAAATTCTTTCCTCGTCTCAATAGTCATTTAAATATTAAAAAATTATTGATCTCAGGTTATAAGGATAGCGGGTAATTTCGTGTATTTACTATTATTTCGGACGCAAGGATTAGCGAATGATGGGATTGTTGATCGAATCGAATCAAAACTGTTGCGCCGTCGTAAAATAACAAAACTTCGTAGACAGACAATACCGCGTTAATTTGAAGTTCCCATTCCTCGATTTGAAGATCGTGTTGCCTAGGACACAGTACGCGAGTCTCGCCCAGTACCAGCTAAGATAATCTACTTCGTGAAAGTTCCATCGAGCTCAGGTTAAGTCGATTGCACTGGATAAGCCTGGGTGTTACCACGGCTGATGAATCCGAATCGCTTTTGGAGTATGGTTGACGAAAAACGACGTGTTTTCAGAACATAATGTACAATCTACGATTATTGAGTTATTCAGAAGGATCATATCGAAATTTAAGAAAAATTTTGAGCCGGTATATTCTCGTAGAATTAGAATTTTATAAGACGATATGTGCACATCTTTTGTAGTCATCTTTCCCCATACATCGAGTAATTTCATGATCGCTCTTCCTAAAATTTATTGCTTTGAACGATGAATTATCTGAAGTAATTTTCGCACACTTCTAGAGTTTAAAGTATCGAGCTTCTTATTATAGAAAAAAATTTCACAAAGATTACATTAAATGATAGTTTGGTGATGCTATGTATGGCGAATGAGATAGATAGGATTAAACGTTCCAACTATCATTCAATATATATTTTCTGCCTATTCTTCATCGATATGTGAGAAGAATTACTCGGAAGGTTATGACGAAAAGAAGCTTGAAGCGGGATATCGTGGGACGGTTCTTAAATTTTGGCATCCTACTGTAGTTCTACCGCAATTGTGCTAAATTTAGTAAGTTAATTCCGCTTTTTCGTAGAAGTCTTTTTATCAAGCGCAGTAACGTTGCAGAATTCTGTTTATATCTCATATATTCCAAGCGTGTTTAAATATATTAATTTTTTATTCAGAATTAGAAATAAATGAACAGTAATAAATGTATTTAATAGTATTATAAAAATTATAAAATATTTTATTTTAGTAACGAATTAGCAAAGAATGTTAATTTAGTAATGAAAGTAAAATACTACACTAGTTTAAAAGCTACACTAGTGTATCTAATCTATTCATCATATGATAATAAGTTATTATTATTTATCATATAATAAATTTCCTAAGCAAGGAATACATATTTAATTAAATTATGCCACGTTTGAACATGTTGCCTTAGAATTTCATCTTTTACGAACAACTTTCGCGATGATTTAACCTGAAACATTTCTTTAGTATTTACTCAAAAGTTTGCCATAATTAATTTGATACTTAATATTATGCTTGCAAGTAAACTCTTAAGCGCAGAATGTTCTGTAACCGTAAATAAAACAAGATATATATGTACAGGTACCTGACAACGAAAACTCTCTTAAGTTAGAATGTAAACTTTGGTAGACAGGAAATACACACGATTCGAAGCAACGTTGAAGCTTCAATTGTTAGATTATCATTGGCAAGCTTAAACAGATTCAAACTATCTTCGGTTATCGATTATAATAAATAATCTCGTAAATAATCTCGTAAGCTGTTCTCTCGTCGATTTTGGAAAAATTAAGTATTCTACCCCAGCGATGCAAGTTTATTGATCCTGTATGTTCGCTGACATGCTTTACATACATACATCCCATGATCGACACAATTTAACAAACGACTTCTTTTCAGCTTTGCAACTCGTAAAGCATGTTTGTTGAACGAATAACTAGAATACAAATTATTAGAAAACCAAACAGTTCTAACAGTTCTTAACGTTGGAAAAGAAATATGGGAATACTGTAGAGGGAAAATAATTTATTTATACAGATAATTACTTGCGTTTATATAAATGGTCGTTTTCAGAATTAAAAAGCCTCTTTGATATTGTTTCTGCAGCCTTTCTGTTTCTGAATTGCTGATTTTTAAATGAGATTCAAAAATAATCCGAGGAACTAATCCTAAGACAGTAAGGTAGGTGCGTAAGGATGCAACCCATCCAAATTTTAATTTTTCCAGTTCACCGATATTTCATGTTTTTGACGGTAGGAATTTACAATGAACGATAGGAAATTTGTTAGAACATTTTTGATTACTTCGCAAAAATTCATGATTAATTTGCGAAATTACTCTCCATCTAACTGTTCCTTTCTTTGTTATTTTCGTATCGTATTCGAAAACAAACTATTTTCACTAATTGTGCATTAGTTTTAATTAGATTACACTACAGTTTGACATCAGAAGTATGAAAGTTACGAACTCCGTTTCATGTTATTTATACGAGATAACTTGAAGTCGTCGAATCTCCCTCTCTGTCTCTCTCACTCACTCACTCACTCTCTCTCTCTCTCTCTCTCATTCAATACTTCGATAAATATAGCAGTTGTTTAATTATATTTATCGAGTATCGACACGCTACGTCCACAAAAGATTAAACACGGCGACGTGATCGGCGAGAATCATGGTTAATGAGAATCACGAAAGATTAGATGTTACAGTTATTGACATTTTTTAAATTTTATTTTCAGTTCTGTACGCTTAACGCATTATCGACAGTAAGGTAATATATGAGATGAATATTTGAATAATAACATATATATACGTGTATACGTATATGTGTACATTATAATTATTACGATTAAGAGTAACCAAGATTTCTCGTAATGTTTGTAAATTAAAATATAAGAATATATCGTAACTATGTCATAAATTCAAGTTATTGTAAACACAAATGAAAATACTTGTTTATAATTATCCATAAATGGTGGCTTGCGATAAATAATAGAAGAAAGTCTGGAAAACCTATTGGACTCGTTAAATGTATTAAAAACGATCTATTATTTTATTTACATATTTCAAGTATATCTCTTTGATAAAAATTTCGATAGAAAAATCTAGCTTTTACGTTATCTACGCTTTTTACATTAATCTCTAGCTCTTCCAATCTACTTCAATATTTTTCGATCTCTTCAAAGCATTTCAATTTTTTTATTTTCTATTTACAAAAGATTTATATTAAAATTATGAAAACGTCAATTACTTTTGCAATTAAACGCAAGACAAACGCTGTCTCAACACCAAGAGAAACACACTCCTGTGGCAGATTTCTGTTGCGGAAGCAACATTCAGAACATCTCTATTTACTTTAAAATTATCTGCCTCTGCGTTACGTTCGTCCCGTTGCATCGACAAAATATGTAAATTCGTAAACACGTTATATAACTGCGAACTCACTATGGTATAGTGACCAACGCAAATTTTCACGTCAACACTTTGGTACGCTGGAATATCGGAAGAGTACGATGAAATTTGTGCATTTTGCGCACATGACAATTAAAGGGATCGATAATTTTGTAGCACTGGGAAATCAAAACGCAAATACGATTTTTTCCAGAGCAACGAATTACACGTTTCTACGATTATTTGAAGATAAATAAAGATCAACAAATATACTTTCACCAAAATATTTGAACACTCAAAGAAAAGAGTATTTTGAAATGTTACTACCACTGTAATCATCCATATGATTATCTTAAGCGATTAATTAATAGATTAATTTCAACATTCGCCAATATAATCGTAATAATCATCTCTCATAACGCATCACTCACCATATCCATCATAGGCACCAGTATAGGCAATATCAATACACACAGCAATCACCATAGCATGTCATAACTAATCTTCGAAGAAACTCATCTCAAACGTACTTTACTAATTACACGACCAACATCCAAACGATTCTCTGACGGTCACCAACCAATACAACTTTATCCATTTTCAAATACATTGCCCATGCACGCTAAAGCTAGGATAGAGGCATTAATGAAAAGTTGCACAAAAATTTCGTTCCATCGCGTAACACAATTCACGGGTTAAGCGGCGATTAGATGGATCGGGGGCCAGTGAACAACGAAAACCACGGATCGGAGACCAGCGAGCGACAAAAACCACGAACCGGGAATCCGAGGGAAGGAAGACGACCGGCTTAAAAGACGCGTGTCTGCAAAATATTCAGCCCCAGAGTTTGCTGGCCGCACGGTCAAACACATCGCCCCCTTTGCTTCAAATGTTTTTTCCCTCCGTTGGTTGGCTGTGCTCGGTCGAAACGTCTCCGCGTACTATATATAGTTGCGGCACATTCGTCACGGACAAGTGCGAGTATCGTCCGTGCATGGGCTCAGCTCAAAACTTTCAAGCAATATTAAACACCTGTCAAACTGTTGCGGCCAAAAGGGGTAGAGAGGGATGAACCGGCAGCAGGGTTGATTCGAGGGTAAGTCGGATCGAGTCAGGGCAGCCAATGTATGAGTTCCACGGTGGCCCCCGCGGAATGGAGTTACGAGTGTTTCCCGGGATATTATGTTTGAGTTTGGCCCGTAATATACGCTCGCGCCCGCAAGTCCGACGTACGCCACGGGAAACGTAACCCCGTCGCAAAATCCGAGCGCCGACTGTTAATTGTATCGTGACATGGGAGCAAAAGACACCCGGTTGTAGTTGGTATTGTTAGCGAAGAATCGGCGTTATAGGCGAGAATGAATCTGAAGATGTCGATGGTTGGACTACCAAAACTCGAGGAAGTTGGTAGGCTGCTCACGAGATTGTCTCATTTTCGTTGCTATATCTTTTTTGCTTACTTTTACAAAGCACATACATTGTTCGAGTAATATGCAATAGGATTCAGTTATGAACCATTGATCGAAGAATTAGCAAAGATATATTGGAAGATAAATGACATAATATTTAACTACAATCTGATGTAATACAGCTAATATAACTGAGATATAAATCAAGTCTCTGTTAAAATTGATAGAATTATTCCAGGTAAATTTATAGTGACGTTCGTTTAATGAAGAGCCAAAGCAATTCATTCAACGTTCAACTTGTTAATGGTTTCCATCAATTATTCGTCAAGTACTTATTCACGTGTTTTTAATCCGCTCGATCCTGTTTCGCTCAACCGTACTTTTCATCATTTTATATTTCAATTCCTGCGCCACTTGACACAAGATCCTCGTTCGGTCGTTCAAAGTTAGCAGAGAAATTAAAATACTATCCTCATCTAGAAAATTGACATTTACTAGTACCTGACAAGCATCACGTTATAAATATACCGCTGAAGTCTAAGAAATGAACTCTACGGTTGATTGACAATGTTCATTAATGGTGAATATAATATTAATAACATAACTAACACATTCGTATAAATCATTGTAGTAGTGTTTGACTACTTTTATGAGCTAATTCTAATTCGATTTAACTCGCACTCCCTAGTGACAGAAAATCAGATCATCGTTGTTCATATATGGACAATCGTCGAACACAGCGAAGCTCGTCCGTGTAAACGGATTATATTTGGTCCGTTCTCACGACGTAGCACGCGAATGGAGACGAACAAATCGATTTTTAGAGTAAGTTTTTCTCGGTGCGATGGAACGCGTACCTCCACCCGAAGGAAACGAACTTTAGTCAGGAAAATAGGCAACCGACTAATTGAAGTATTTTAATTATTTCGTAGCGAGAGAGTGGGAAAAACAGGGAGGGGGTGGAAGTTTTCGAACAAATCGTCGCTTTAGTGAACTCTGGGCGTTGATGCTTCAAAGCGGACTGGTGTAAGACAATTAAGCCGGTAATTTAAGCAATATGAACTTTTGCAGTTAATGAGGATCGCACGGCCGGCAATTAATTACAACTGGCTGAACAGACTGGCATGTGTGTATCGCGAAAGAAATCTATTTAAATGAGGATTTTTTGTCCTGTTGCTGTTGCTTTGTTTACCTGTTTCTTCGACGCGATGTAATTTAGAATCGCGTGTTTTCCCATGAGAAGAAAAACGGTCCAGAGAGAAATCGAATCTAAATATTTCGGTGTTCCTTTTAAAAGCAGTCATTTTAGTACTGTTTGGTACTGTTTTTACAGCCTTTTCTTTCATCATACGTATTTTATAATATAAAGTACCAAATAACGTACAATCTATCACATTTTTTTCCCAATAAATACGAGGAATATGAGTCTTAATACTTAGGACCAACGCGGTATACGTGTCACATTTATAACGATATAACATATCAACAAATTGTTACACAACCAAACGGAAATTCGCTGCCATGTAATAAAATCTGCGGCAATTTTTTCTTAAATAAGAAGTAACTCCTTCGATTTTATATATACTGGCTGCTCAATTACGCTATTATTTTCCTGCCGGCCATAAAATGGCGTCAGCTTAGGCATCAAGTTCACGTAATCTCGATCCCGCCGAGGTAAATTTCTAACGATCCTTAATGATCGGTTCTTTAACACGCACCCAATACGCAACGAAAATCGCGATCTCGCCATGAAGCGAGCCACGTACGATAATTCTCATGGTGTCACGCGAATCGAAGCAGTCACGCTTAAGCGTTGCATCAAGACTGGATGTAAGCTTGGCTTTCTCGACACTAACACGTCGTAGAACGTACCGCAATTTATCTCTGCCACCTATGTCGTCCAGCACGGGCGATTCAAGCACGGCAAGACCGTTTGTAGCTTCGATTCCGTCATTAAGGCAGCACTCATGGTTTATTCAGATGACCACACTGGAGAGGACCAACCCCGTAGCTTGCGACGGGCTTACGCGGTTCTCTAGAGTCACTTGCTCATTCAGTTGATTACGTCGACCCACGAGTATGGCTTCCCTTACGGCTCGAACACCCTAATCCCGCCGTTGCCAATAGCGAAATGCCCTTAAGGTGTTTGCGCGAACATTCAACGAGACTCGCTCTACGCTTGGGACTCCTAAGTTCTTCAGCATCGATCACGCTCGGTTAACAGAAAAAATATCGGCGCCTTTGCCTCGACGTTTTCGCTCTATTCCCCCGTGAAATTGACACTGTTTCGTCGTTTTCGTTTGAACAAGAAGTTCTCGGTTATTTTTTTTTTTTTTTCTAGAGAGCTTTCGCGAAGATAATTCAAATACGAATGCTGACGTGGAGACACTGTTTATCTCGATAATTAGTTATTATTAGGTTCGTGGATATGAAACGTACTTTACAAATGAAATTTTAACCGCAAACGTAGTTTCTTTAAAATATCGTGTACTTAATCAAAATAGTTTTGACGTGATTCAGTGCGCTTCTTCAAAGATGGATAATCAAATTCATTTTAGATATGAAGTTTATAAAAATGATCAATTTCAGATTGCGAAAGTTCTTCGAAGACAGCTGCTACAATTCTTTTCAATAGAATAATTGCTGCATTAAAAAATTGTTCCAGCAATTTTTATATCATTCCAGGGTATAAGTTGATAGAAGAAAGCCATACAAATATTCTGATTATTCACGGTGGCTATATAATTACACGCGCGAAACTATTAAAGCTTTTCATTTATTGTACATCTGGTAAATTTAAAAATTGCTTCCCAACAGCGTGTAAATGTATCGACAAATTATTATTCCAAAACAATATTTCCATGTGAAACTGCAATACACCTGTTTCTATACGCGGTGCCACCTCTCGAAATCCCACGATGTTCAATTAACTGTTTAATCGATGCTTTATTCTCCGTATAAGAGGATTAAATACTTAGCTCTCCATTTGGATGACTTTTTAACAACTGTAAAGATGAATACAGTTATGGAATATGGAACAGGAGCATGAACCATTGAATGATGCATTTTTCTCTCATCAGTCAAGTATTCTATTTATGAATCGTTTCAGTTTGAAAAGCTTTACACGGCCGAGTCATTTGGAATTCATCACGCAATCAGTACCGTGTCGAATCAGTATCTTGGTGACGGTGATCTTTGAGACACGACGTTTTCTCTAGTTAGAATAATTTTTATCGTTGCCTCGGTCGTTTTGAATATTCACCGGCAGATCCGTTCGGTTCATCTGTCGTCCACCTGAATATTCAATGTTTTCGTTCGTTCGTTTACTCGTTCGCGCAGTCTTGCCACAGCGTTCCAATCAAATCTTTCTAGTCGCTCGTATATGCCATAAACGTTTGCCGCCGTAACGTTCGTGTTGCGAAACGAATCTCCCTTTTCTTTTTTCTTCGCCCGCGGCGGTCGTATAAATACGTTTATACGGAGTTTGTCCTTCGAGAAAAATTGGTTGTCGCGTACAATGCGTGGATTAAGGTACGTATATTTGATTACGTTTCGAGCCTTGATCGAGTTATCTTCTCTCGTTGAGATTTTTATCGGGGAAAAGGCTAAAGAAGACTAACGTATCTTCGTTTTTCAAGATACGTTGAAATATTTGAATCTTGAAATTCTAAATCATACAAGTTATCAAAAAATAGCTTCTTACAAATCTAATTGCTACAAGAGATACATTGCTGATGATAGATGGTATAATTTATAATATGTAGCCTATACATTTTTGAATAGAATAAATTGTGAATTATCAATCTCATTTTCATTCTTTTTAACGAAATCCTATATTTTGAGACATAATACGAATAGCGTTATATAGCCGTCAGTCAAACTTGACAGGAAAAATTTGTTCCGCGTTAAACATGTAGCTACTTGTTACCTAACACGAAAGCTAATATTATAGTAATTGTTAACAATACTAACGAAGTACGAAGTTAACGTGTGTCCGTTAAAAAATATTAGCGAGACGAGACAGAACAAAGCGAGAGGTCGCGATGCGTTCACGCGAAAACAGATCCTCAAATTAAATTCCTCTGTTGCCTCGGCTAGAGGCGGTAGATGTCAGACGATCAAACGACCATCGGATCTTTACGCGCAACTAAATTCCACCGGTGGCACGTGGACTGGAAATGCCAAATTAAAATTTTGAGGGTTGCGCTCCGTTGTCCGATAGCCCGCGGTTGCAATTTCACGCATGACGGGGCAAGGTCGACGCACGGAATTGTTTGCCAGCAATTGTTACCAAATTAATACTATCTGTGTGTGTATGTGTGTATGTCTCTGTGTGTTATCAAATTTACCGTATTTTCTGCGCGAACCCCTCTGGCTTTCGCGCTAACTTCTTCGTAACGGCAACGTTCAAGGGTGAGCTTTGTGTACACGACTGATATCCAGCGAAGGGAAATTTTTGTAAGTTAGTTTGTTGTAATGAATGGCGTAGCTGTGTTCAGGATTAAGACACGTATGAGTCGCATAATAATAAAGGATAAAGATGTGTACGAGCTTTAAAAAGTAAAAATTCTCTACGAGAATATTACTTCCACTCACTAAAGAGGTAAAAAGTTTGTTCAAGTAAAATTAATATTTTCGGTAGCATTTATTTTATTTTCTTTTTCTTTTTTTACATAATACTTCCTCGCAGACTCAAATAATCTTACCGTACGAGTCATCTTTTTCTAAATTTCCTTGGACTTAGAACGCACGAAATTTGTTTATTCTTTGGTTGCAACATATATCAAGGAACAATAGCGTCTCATAATATAAGTTTGATTATTTTGTAGAAAGTTCAAAGTTGAAGCTCAGCTGATTTTAGTAATTCCACCTTACTCTAGCTCCAAATAATCGAGTGAATATCATTGCAACGATGCGCGTGAAATTACAAATAGACAAAAGATCAACCAACAATATATAAATAGAATAAAACTCGTTTCAATCAACCAACGTGTTCTAACGAAATTATATTGTCTCCAACAAACAATAGCGAACGTCACAAACTGACCAACACAGTGTGGTCGTATACGTGTTGTACAACAAACAAGAATTCATCTGTTTCATTGGTCTAGCGTATTTGCGAGAACGACAGTTGATCGGGACACGCATCCGCTAAAGCCATAGCCTTAACCGTATCCGCGTCAACCAAGAGCATCCAAGCGCCTCTATCGGATTGCCAATAACGAGAGTAACGTTGACACTCGATATGGAATCAGTCGCTTCGCGATATTAAGAGCGAAATCGTCACTCACGTAGATCGAATTAGGGATCGCCATTATTAATTTCCAGCCGAGCACGTTGATCATCGCATACTTGCTGCTGTATACGCCAGAAATCGCCCGGCTTCGCTGCGCAACGATTTATTGGCAGACGCTGGCGCGTCGAAAACGCGTTACGTATAAATGAGAGTATCAAATGCAACGCACCGACGAAACATTTCCTGTCAACCATGACATTTATGGACGAGAGGCAACGAGTCCTGCAAAAAGTGCACTCCTCCGCGTATCCGTAATACGAGTGATAGCGGACGTACATCCCTGTTCACGAGTATTAAGACATTTGGACTGGTTTCACACGAAATCATTTCTATATAAAATTTCCAATTTTACGTAAAATTAACGCAAACGGTAATTTAATCTTTCAATGTGCTCGTTTTGCAATATTGTGCGTTCATTGTTTAAGTACATCGCCACTTCATCATTCATGCAAAGTGCCTTAATCTTCTAATATACGCACTTTGAAAACATGGTCGAGTAAGTGTAGTCTTGTTTCTATCTAGTAGCTTAGTTTAACTAAGCTTCATCGATGTCTCGTTCGCCAGGTAGTCGGTAATCTGGGCTTATGTAGATAGGAGGATCAGGTGAGATTAATTACTCATTCGGCTCTCGGTTGGGACCATTGACTTAAGGTTCGCTTCTGTGCCTTTGATCGGATTTCACTTGAGTCAAGAGTTTTTTTTTTTTAAGAAAAGATCCTCTTATTTTATTTGCAAATCGACGGCTGAATAACGCCGCAATATCAGACTATTCTAAGGCAGCGAATCTTAAATCTTATCGTTTAATGGTAGACTGCACTTACGCGGCGTGCGCGTGACGTTCATTCCAAAATGGATGTTTCGTCTTGTGAAGGTACATACGTACGTACGTCAGTTTATTCTGCTCTTGGTTCTTTTTAGTAACGGTCACTACATATGAAATTATGCAGAAGGTTTTTAAATTATATAACTACGTACTGTAAAAGATGTTCCTGGGATATATGTAAGTGTGTATGCCTTGTATTTTCAGGTACAAGTCACATTTCAACGTAAGTTGCATTAGTAGTTGCACACGCTAGAATTATTCTTTTTCCTCTCCATATATTATGAGCTATTTTTTTTATATTACCTTACATTCTTTTATACCTGCTCTTTATAATTAATATGACATTAGTTTAAGGATTACTTTATATCATCTCGATATATAGTATACAACTTTACCTCTCCATTTATTCTCCTAAAATATTTGCTCCTAAAACTTTCATGTTTTCCGTGTTGCTTGCGCACTATATGGTTTATATGGTTAATGATCATGCACATGAGCGCAAATACCATAATCGTATTAGCCCTGGAATAAGCCCACCTATTATTTAACAAAGTGGAACTTGATACGTGGAATGTCAAAATAATATCTGTAGTATCGAAAAAAGGGGAGTATACGCTTGGTCTATTATATATTTAAGGTATAAACTAAGAATCCTAAGAGTGCTGGGGAAGAAAGAAAGAGAGAGAGAGAGAGCAATTTTTGACCTGAAAAGTCAGAAGTTGGAAGCCCAGCGTTAGGGTAACACGTACGAAGATATTGTAGTCAGTTTCTGTATTGGGTATTGCTTGTACGGATAAAACTAAACTTAACTTCAAATAAACCATCCTTTCTTGTCCTTGCTCTAGACCATATTTTGATACTACCATATCTAAACGTTAATTTTTTTCATCGAGTTGTCAAGATCTTAGAACCTTTCCCGTAACGCTACTTATTTGTTGTCCCGTATTTCATTCTAAGCAAAAATCTTCAAACAGAGACAGCGGAAATACCCACACTTATCTGTACACTTTGACTTATCTCAAGCAAACGTGTATCGTAATCATTCTGCAAACAAGCATTCTAACAAAAAAAAATCTGTATGCAATCATCTTCGCGATAAATTCTAAATAAAAGTTTGTTTTCTTACGAGTGAATCGCGAGTAACAGAGAAATGAAAATGTATGGAGGCGTGAAAAAAGCGCGGTTTGAGCATTCGGTTTGTTGAAAAATCGCACAGAAGGCTATCGGATGTAGGGTAAGCAAGAGAAACGAGAAAACTCGTTCAACGGACCGGCGATTAGAGGGGACTTTAAAAGCTTTAGGTGGCGCAATAAGTCACCTCGCTGGCAGAAAAAACGCGAACGCGTGCGCGCGCGTACACGCGGTTCTTTTTTGGCCAACAAAACGTGTTGCTCGTGACCAGTGCTCCGAGAAACTCGGGTTAGATACATTTCCACTGGTATCTCGTGATTGCGGATCAAGAAACATTTTATAATTTGTCCAATGACAAAAAAAAAAAGAGAGAAAGAGAGAGATGAACGAGACTATCCGTTGGCAAGCACGAGATTATAATAATCTCACGGAGAGCAAAAAAATGTGACAAAAGGTGAACGAAATATCGACGTTAACTCTGATGTTAAAGTTGTGAGGGCGATTCTGAAGTTTGTTGTACGGTAGGGTGTTTCACGGTACAACCCGATTCGTTTCCGCAGAGTTGAAAGGCCAATTAGAGTATTGGAAAACTGTCTGATGTCAAATGATTTTATTTCTGGCGATAAGTTGGACTGATTAGTCGATGTATTTAGTACTGAATTGCTTTTGATTGTAATTTGAGGTGTGATTGGTTCTGATTTGATGGTTAATTGTTCCTAGAACTGGATTGACCGGAATGCAATCATTCACAATTACAATATTTAGACGATATGAAATTTCTTTCATCTCTAAATTGTACGTGTGATTATCAAACGACAGAAACGTCTATGGAGAAGAAGAAAGTCTTCTGTTATTTCCAAATTTCCTCTATTATTATATTGAGACATTTTTCAACCGTAGATAAGAATTTTACGATACAAAAATGCATGATATATTTATGACTCTTAATAAATTTAATTAATCTGTCAAAGTATGTTAAAGTAGCGATATAAACCAAATTCAAGACGTATAATAAAAAATATAATATCGCTCGAGCGTAAAGTTGTTGGGAACATAACTGAAAGTAATCATTTGACAGGGCGATGCGAATGCAGTAAAGGCGCGTTTAAAAACCGTTGAATTCTGATGTGCTTTATGATACGATTCCTCGAAGTAATACCGTCAGAGAACACCGATACAGCACACGGTTGCTGTTTTCAACGAGGGAAAATTCCTAAGCACGTCCGTTTCCATGAAAATGAGCAAGCTCTCCACTTAGGCTACGTATAAGAGACTATGTAGGTATAAGTCTGTTCTCCTGCTAGCTGTACACATCGTGTTGCAAAGAAAATACCTACGCAGTCGTGGAAGGAGCGTAGATGAAAGGAAAATCCTGTCGAATCGCCGACGCTGCCTGCGAAGAATCGTTGAAGGAAAACGTCGAGAAAAACTGTATTACGTCTGACGTCCTGTTCTTAGAAAAATACACGCTTTATCTGAATGAAGGTAACACGAAGAAACTCTTTGACACGCTTTACGTTTCTCTTTTATCTTTCCTCTCTTTCTCGAATAAAATAACGCCGTCTAAGTTTGTATAAGTGATGAAACAGTCTCGATGTTGTTTTTCCATCGACAACTCAGGAATCGAGAAGTTGGTCTTAAAATAATACGTCGAGACGTCAAGTTGATTTTGTAAATATTTTTTGATTATGCATCGGTTATTCGATTAGGTTAACTCGATGAGATTGATTATAGTCAATCGGTGAATGCATTACGATTTGCGAAAGGAGAAAATTAATAAAATAATTAATATCTATATTGACGTTTCTTTAAATTAAAATTATTAAAAGCAAAGTATGAAAATATTATGTAAATCAACAGTCTTGTTGTGCATATAGGTATTATTCGAATCATGTATGTTACTACTGTGCTGCCACCTTGTAGTAATAGATCAGAAACAAAGACACTTTTTATGAGCTTTTAAGGCTATGTTAATAGCAAATTTTAATATATTACATGTAAATTTAATATATGAATATATAAGAAGATATTCAACGAACATCTGAGTGAAGCAGAAATGATTTTTATACGTATTTATATATTTTGTTTGTATAATGTATACGTAATTATTACATATCTCTTGAAAGTATTGTATAATGCATAAGATCAATCTAGAATATGATACAGAATTTAATAACTTACCTCAATATCGAAGATTTGAAGACCGGTCGACTCAGGATATGCAACAGCTTGCACACTTCCTCGACATACTTCACATTACATCAATTCAAACAATCGATAAGTAACGTGACGTAAAACAAAGGAAACCGTTTCCTCAATCCCGCGTGTATTGAGAATAATGCTCTTTCTTCGTTGAAGTTGCGAGCAGGGGAGGGTACAAGATTTATACATCTTACATTTTCTACGATTCTTCCACGAGACCTCGTATCTTTTCCACGGGTCGTCGGCCCAGCGAGTAAATTATTCCAGAATTATCAAGCATCACTCTCGAACTGATACGAAGTTTACCGAGTCGCGAATTCCAGGCGAACGTTACCATCACACAAAATTGCAATTCACAATCGTATAGGTTGACTTTCGGCGCCTACAAACTGTCTACCGTGAACGTTTTGCATTTTCCCGGAAGCAACAAGCCTTTATTGCCGAAATTTACTAAAGCGTCGCTGCGTGAATGACTCGCTTCTCTTTCGATTCTCGATCCGCGCGATTCTCGAAGTTTCGCTGTGACGCAACAATCGTTAGTGAGCATCGTGTCCTGATTGTGAATAACGTTTATTACTGTTGTCAAATGTCTCTATACGCGCTTTGATTCGCCTTCCAATTCAAAATAGATTTTGAATTTGGTCACTTTTAATCAGTTCCAGCTACGTTGGCCACAATGCAGTCGTTAATTTTTTCTATTAGTTGCGTTTTACCGTGATTTGTGTCACTTGACATTTTAAGGTTACCTACTGTAATTACCTCTTTCGCGAGTGTTTCTGCGCGTCTTGGATTGTCTTGGATTTCTTTCGAAAACAGCATAAGAGGTACGCTAAACGATTTTCAATTGCGAAATATCATTAAGTATGTCAAATAAAAGAGTTCATTGTATTTTCAGTTGCGGTAAGAGAATATCGTGAATGTGGAACAGTATATGACATCAGCAAGCTAGTACTCATCGAACCGACAAAAAGGTAAGTGATAATAATAATTTTGCTTCATTTACGTTAATTCATAAGGGTAATGCTTGAGATGTTAATTTCTGTCACAAATAAATATTATTATCTACAGCTTATTGCAACATTTTACATATTTTCTTGTATAGATATAAAGTAATAACAGACTATATGTGTAACGTATAACATAGGAATTTAATGTAGTAAATATAATGTACTCGTTATTTTTCTATTGTGTACGTGTATCTAGATATTATGTATATTACGTTATTATATGTATATTAACTATAAACTATTATTTCTTCTATCAGAAATAACAAATGCTTCTCGTAGTATTTGTCAAAAACGACAAGATCAACGATACCAGATAATTTTTAACCTAATCAGCTTCTTTCGGTTAGTTTTCGCATGGGATACGCTTTCAAGCGTGAACGGCGCAAAGTTCAAATTACTGTTTCAACGCCAGCGGCAAGATTCGGGGCTGCTTGATTGCATAAAACTACGCGACCTGGCCCTACTCGAAAATTCGCAACTCTTGGAGAAACGTCGACATACCTAATCAAACTTCGGAAGGCATTACATGCATCCTGTTTTTGCTTCGGCTTCTGCTAAATGGGCGCTGAACTACTAAACTATAATTAATATAGGTACGAGGCTGAATACAATGTGTTCATAGATACTGCCACTTTCTCTCTCCTCTAATACTTTCATTTATTTCAAAGGAACTTCGAGTTATCAGGCTTTCGTGTAACAGTTGAAATTCATGGGCATACGTTTCCTCTCTATTGTCGTAATGTGATGCATTTCTCTTACAAGAATCAAAGGTACGATTATTGAGAATTGATATTTGGTAGAAATATATTAGGTTACAAAAGTTTCAAAGTGTAAATGAGAATTATAAGTCGGAAATTAAGAGAAGTAGATCTGTTTTGTAGGCTTACTTTTTTTTATAAAATAAACTGATCAGAACATTTTACTACGCTTATTGCACAAAACGTCGTCGCCTGATAATTGAAAATACGCAACAATTTCTTGTTAACAAGGTGTGTAAATACGAGTAGTCTGACATACTTCTCTCGATGTACGATTCAAATAAATTGTTGATGGAATCTATGGAATATCGTTCGTGTCCTGGATTCTTGACATCGGCTTTCTGCTGACCCTTGTGTTCTTGAGATGGATATCCCCCGGTGTGCATGCACTCTCTACCCTCTGCATTCGTGTTTTCGCTGCCTTGGCACGTCGGTATTATGTTGTCTAGGGTAATAAGTGCGAGGTTGGGCGGATCAGAAGTAGCCTGCTCCTTCATTAAAACATCCGAAGAAGCTTTATCTGTAACTCGCAAGCTCTGCTTGGTCGTACAGCGTGTAAATTACTCGACATGAAGAGGATATCATGTTAGTAACTAAAGGATAGGTTGCAGAATTTATTAACTTGTTTGAAATTAGCAAATTTTTCCTCGTATTTTCTTCTTTATATAATTCATGTCGTTTTTTCTCTACTACAACTCAATGTTTCTTTTTTACTGAATTTTGACAAACTTAATGTATATATAATACAGCTATTCTAGTTTTCTTTTATTTTTCCCTTAATAAAAGCTTGTACTTTATATGACATTATATTACAATATATCACGTACTATAACAGAGATAGCTTCTTGCGACAGAAGTACCGCGAGATATTCTGAACAGCTTGTTTTAAAGAAAAAGTGATCCAAGGGAAAGGTATTTAATTTTCTCAATCTATAAATTCAAATTTGCCTTTTATGAAATTCATACGAAGGAAGATTTTCCAATAGTGTCTTCAAGCCCGCGTTGGAGGGAATGTAAAGTTCCGAAATCGTGAATATTTACAAATGGTAAAGGAAGAAGACAAACAGTGCGAGGATGGATTTACAATATTATTTAATCAGAAACATTGTGAATTCTGGAGAACGATACCCGACCAGAATAATATGTTTATCGTTAGATCGATCATCTTTATTGGGACGAAGCCAGCGATTTTGAAATTTGTCTTCCATAACCCGTTTATATATCAGCCGTTTCCTTTTATGGAACCTGGTAATTCTATTCACCGGCTTCATCGAAAACTGATTACTTCCTTTCGTTTTGGGTCAACGATATTTGCATTTCATTTTCATTGTATCATGTTCGGCTTTTTGTTCGGTTATGCTTCGGTAAAACGGCAAAGAAGAACAAAACCTCGTTGAAATTGATAGGTTCCTCCTGTTCAAACAGATGTCACGTCGCGAAGAAAACCTTTCCTCTTATGATAAATTATGGATAATATAAAGTGTACCAAGTGCAGAGATAACAATCATTATCTTGCTCGCTTATAATTGAAGGGAGAATCCTGTTCTAATAGAAATTTCTTAAATTGAAAGAAATAGATAGAGAGCACCGCTAGAAAAAATTGAAATTGGAAAAATTAACAATAGTAGTATAAATAAAAAGCTACGAACGAAAGAAAATATCGACTATTATTAATCTTAATGTAAATATTATTTAAGCGAATGTTATTCACAAATATTTATTTTTCTGGCTTCAAAGTATTTTCTGAAGTGTTTGACATACAAACAGAACAATCAATGTATCTCCGCTGAATTTTATGAAGCGTTATCGTAAAGTTGAGAAATCCTGCCACAAAAATAGTGTATGTTATAAAAAAATATGCGTACATGAAAGTGTTTTCTAAAATCTTGATCGTAGGAGAGAAACGAACGACGAAGTATTTAGGTCAGGAGAAATGAATGGCTGGGGACACACCAGCGTTTATTTTAGCCAGTTGACGATACACGAACATCTTCTCATTTTTTTCCAGTTTTGTTTCCCGTGGTTCTCAATTTAAATGTGACCTAAATACACTTCGCGTCGTTGACGACTGTCAGAGAAAAGCTCGGTGGTGAATGAATGGCGACAATGCCATTAAGATCCCAGCTTTAAATATGAATCAAGCCGCTGTTCACTTCAGCTCCGACTCGGTTGCTCGATATACCTTTCTAACATCGGATGCCTCGCATTAATTAAGCCATGCTGCTCATCAATCTTATTTTCTTTTGCACTGTGTCCCAATGGGAGAGAAGATTAATGTAGATAAGAGAGAAAAGCAAAGGGCGGAGGAAGCCTCGCATCCCCTGGCGATTTACAGCTATACAGTGTCGCGCTCAAAGAACCTGCTCTTGATTGTTTGAATTAACTCAGGGCATGTGGAATTCAATTATCCTTTGGATAATGTGTGATCTTCCATACAATTCTTATCACAGATGATTATTTTTTTCATTTAATCAGTTAAGGGAGAATTTCTGGTTTCGTTGAAACTTTATGTTAAATGTGTTTCAATACCTTTAAGAGTTTTCGAGGAATAAAGATGAGCTTACGAATAGTGACTTTATTTACGTGATTTATGTGACAAGTATTTAGAAAAATGTGAAACAGATTGGTCGATGTAAACAATTTCCAACGGTAATACATAGTTAAATGAATTCCAGATATAGAGAATATAGTAGAATTTCTCGAGAGAAGCGTAGATACATTTTGAGAGAAAAATCTCAATGTACTTCTTACAAAATTTAATACAAGCTTAATTAAGGCAACAATTAAAAGAGCGATCAACCGTCCGATGGGACATAATTTTTTAATTTGAGATTAACATTCCAACAAATTACGTTTAATATTTAAGGGAGTTTCCCTTAATCACATTTCGTAAATTCGTTCGAGCTCCGTCATTTATTCCCGTCTGAAGTAACCAAAATGTTAAATTTCCACTGCTACGGATATGAACAAACAACTCATTTCACCGGCCGGAGGACAGTCCAAATTGTGCAAAAGTAACGAACTCGTGTTAACATTAATCCTAACCTTCTCAATTTCTTTTTCTCTGCTACGATATTATGTACCGGCGCAAGACACATTAGAGTTCTGATGCATTAAAAAATTCTGTGGTCTCTCTGGGACATCGCCTGAGAGCTAGTTGAATGGAGACGTAATTTATATTACGGTACGTCAAAAGGTCGTGCGATTAATTGCTTTTGGCGAAAAAAAATTCATGGCCATTACTTCGCAAAGCTACTTATCCTGTGTTAATGCATGGACGAAAAGATGCATGGTCCTATTCGGCGATATAAACGGATTCTTTCATTCTTGGAACATGCTGTCTTTAGAGGAATACTATTTTTTTAGATTTTCTCATTACGAGATTCTTCCTATTCGCATAATTAACCGACTCGCGATGACCGTACGGTGACTTTGCAAAACTGCCAAAAACAAATTTTCCAATACAGATAATTTTATGGAGGTTTCTTACCATCTTGTTACAGCCGCATTTACAAGAACAAATTCACTGAATTTGAACACTTGTTTTGCGATAACATTTGATTTAGCGATTAAATATGTACTTTTCTTATTCACCTATTTCTGAATATTTCCGAAATATTTATCGCTGTAACGTGTCTTGCCTTTCGTCCATTCGATTGTAGTCATTTCATAATAGTCCGTATAATATAGCATTGCTGCGAAGGTAAAAAGTCCTGTAATAAATCGCTTCTTTCCGATTACCCATAACATATTGTTCGAACAAAGAATCGAGTTTCTGGCACGGCGACACATGCTAGACGCTGATTTGGCGGAGGCATGAATTTCTGTTCGCGTTTCTGTACGCAAATTATCTGTGCACGACGGCGCCTTAACGTCTCGGGCGTAACATCTGATAGCCCGGTAAGTGCAACGTTAAAGCTGAATATAAGGCGGTGCTCGCGGTGGGTATGAGGGTTGACAGGTGGCGAGATAACATTCACGGTAGGGGCGCGTCGCGTTTATCGTTAAAAGCATCGAGGGAAATTTCGCAGTTTCTCCAGGCGAACGAAACCGATGGCGATACATAGCGTGTCTTTTCTTCCTCTTTCTCGTCTTAATACACCCGGCAGCCACCCGAGTCTTTCTTTCAGTTTCAAATCGCCTTCTCTATTTCCCGTGTCGTGCGCTTTTTGCAGCTTGCCATTGCCCTTTTTTTTATCATGTCGTCAGAAACCTGTTTCCCCTCATAGAATCGCCGTTCATATCGAGTTGCCATTGTGTTCTTCCCGTAACGTTTGATTTTGTGAGATCCTGCTTCTTCCTTCGGGAATTATCCTACCGTATCGTTTTGCCGCGAGAAAAGATTTTCTGAATTTTGTTTGTCTTTTAACGTTACATTTTGTCGATTATTATACAGATGTTAGTTGTAATGGACAAACATATGACAGACAATATGGACGAATGTCGTTTAACGACAGCAATTCAGGAAGAAAATGAATATAAGTGTTGAGTAAACAAAATTGCTTATTAGTATAGTTGTTTCGTGAATCGTTCAATGAAAGTTATTAGAGATCTATTTGAGTTTATGATATTTGAGATTACTGAAATATCTCTTTATATCGAACTGTTAATATTGAGATATTAGTTGCTTCAATATTTGCAAATATATTATTCGATAGGTTAACGAGTAGATACGATTATTTGCAAAAGGCAATGAAATAAAACAATGCATGCATCGTAGGTTAAATAAATCTCATACGAAAGTAACATGCAATAAAAATGATTAGAGTTCCATTTGAGTTTATGATATTCCAGATTACTGATATATTTATTGTTACTATTAATATCGAGATATTAGTTGCTTCAATATTTGGAAATATATTATTCGATAGGTTAACGAGTAGATACGATTATTTGCAAGTGATAATGAAATAAAATAGTACACGCATCGTTGATTAAATAAATCTTATACAAAAGTAACAACCTTGGCAGCAGTTTTAAAGAAATAAAAAAGAGTTTATCGTACAACCTAATACATTTTACTTTTGAAGTCGAATGTTGCTGCGGAAAATTCCAAGTTTCCATCGACGTGAAAATATAACGATTTAAAATCAACTTCGTGGAGCAGAGTGTTACGATCAGTTTACCCGAGGCAGACTTTAAGCTCGCTCGAAATTCGTCGGTATTGTTTGTACGCAAGGTTGGCGAATTATTCACAGAATATTCGATGCGCCGTCCCACTCGACTGTGTAACTTATGATCGACATCGATTTAATTTGGCCTGTTATTACCTTCGCTCATTATGATATACAGTGCGGGTTTACAAAGTCTGGATCAGTCGGACGTGCTACGCCAGCTTTTGCCATAGCTAATTAACATATGTATCGTTGATGAGCTTTGAGTCGATAATCTGAAGGATTCTTGTCGAATCCATAACTTATACACGTTCGCTACTCATCACCGACGCAGACGTTTTCGTGAAATATCGATCTCGATAATCGTCGTACAGGGTGTTCTCTGTTAAACCATCGAAATAAATCGTTCGATTGCTACTGCTTTTCCGCGGATAACTTTTATGATTACCATATCGCCGTTATCGTTCAGAATCTGATTAAATAACGTTTCGCACGACGTGTTACTAACGTGGAGGGGATTTGATAAATGCGAATAAAAACGTCATTTTGATGTCTGAGAACACGTAACGCAATATAATGTATCGTGGAAGCACGTTGCGCTGGCGTGGATAAAATATATTTTTGCAGCAGACTGGACCTCCACGTCAGTTACAGACGCACTCCGCAACGATAGTAGCACCTTTATGGACCGTTTTTACGAGACACTCCATGAAGTTTCTTTCAACCTTCGAAACCGTCCAGTACAAAAGCTTTGTAAGCAGTTTCTGGTTAAATAGTACCAAGTACAAGCATCAACATGCGACGTCATATTGTTCGTAAGTCGAAACGGATAAGGTCAGAAGCGAGTTACGCGCATACGCTGAGAAAGGCGCCACTGATAGGTAGAACGAGCTTAACTCGTAATTTGACTGGCAATAAAACGTTTGCCAGCGAAGATTTTTTCATGAACCAAGGTAAGTCGATCTGACGGTAATCTTACCTGGTTTAGAATGACGTTGGAGTAAAATTACGCTGCTAACGTTACTTTCGGCATATCATGCAAGTTAAAAATTTCAGCGGTCCGAGGATAAATTTGATACCCCGGCTTTCACAATCTCTTCTTTCGCACTAAAATACTTTATTCGAGATATCTTTTAGAACAAATTTACCTTAACGATATAATTCTCTATGATGTAAAAATAAAACGCGACCAATCAACGATTTCTCGTTCTCCGATTTGATCACTCCGTACGCGTACATTTCTGCTTATAGTATAAAATAAATTTTCACGCTACATCGAACACCTATTATCGTCGAACTCTGTTTCTTCATCGTGTAACGGATAATCCGGAGTACGCTTATTAAGATCGTTAGCGCCATCGAACCGTTGTTCCGATACGTTTATTACGGTAAACGACATTCCATTGGCCGAGCTTTTTCCACGCGACACGAATTTATGGTCCGTAAGAGGTAATATTAAGTCAGAGGCGCAAAACACAGATAATTAGCTGAAACGAGGGTAGTCGTTCGGAAAGTTCGTCGTTACGAAAAATATTATTGGCGAACGGGTGGCTCGTTCGTATTACGATCTGCCGTGTTTCTAGCTGCAAAAATTTAACGTCTTAATTGCACGAACGGATGCACGTTTGTGCCACGACGTTCTAACGTTCGAATCGATGTAATAACCGTAAGTAGCTTCTCCATTAGCAGATCGAGCCCCTAATTTAAGTGGCTGCCGCTTCATATTCCAATCCGGTTGAACTCGACCTTAAGAAAGGTCCTATTAGTCTCGCCACCTGCCGCCAACACCCGTCATTCAGCCTGTTCGAGTTTCCGGGCTTGTTCGTTTGCGTCGGCCCGTTGCGTGCGAGCATCTCGAGTGAATTATGTCCCGCTGCTTCTGGTTGCAAATTAAACGCGTCTCGCGTCTGCTCCACGAGTATTAATCGACACTTCGCCAAATGCTGTTGCAATTTCGCGTCGTAGTCATCGGTGTTTACGAAGACAACTCGATGCTTCTTCGTGGATGCGTCTCCTGCGTTCTACGGTTGCGCGATTTACGAAATTCTGTGATAATCGACGTTGATAGCTGGATACATTTGCCAGCTTCTGTAGTGATCAATTTATGAATTTTTAATACATGGATATACATACGTATGCTGCATTCGGTTGGAAGATTTATTTTGTAAGAACATGGAACTTGTCTTCTGTGGACTTGCGGTTCTGGTTTCCTGAATTTTTTATAGGCTTTTACAATTTCGAACAGAAATCTCCTTTTTCTACCCGTGAGTGAAAAAGTTAATATATAACTCTTAGTTGTAATAATACTGTTGTTATTTTTGTATTTAGAGGTAGGATCACAATAGCCATTATTTTATTCTTTGGATAAATCTATCACACGGTTCTAAGTCGAAAAACCTTTATTGCACTTTCTTACATGGACTAGGATAAAAAATAAAAGAACATCTTCCATTGAAGAATTATATTCTAGTTACTGTTTATTGTAACTAGCGCATCCGCATATGGATGGCACGTTGTCATTTTCAACAAATACAATATTAGGTTCTTTTCAAGAAGTCTTAAGATTTAAGTCTTAATGCTTTGTCGAAAGTCGGAAACAACTACGGGATAAATCACGTTATGATAATTCGTTTAACTCGATACGACGAAAGAGGTATGGCTAGAAAAATGAAATAACTTTGAAAAGTAACAAATTCTTTATTTAACCTAATTATTTCATTTTTCTACTTTTTTTTTATCAGAGAAACTTTCATCGAAAGGTGAAAGGCTTTTGAAAATTTCATAAGAAACTTATGGTTACTGGTATTACTGTTTCGTTTTATCATAAAATACTCAGCTACTAATAAAAAAGTTAAAAACCAGGCGTAGTAGGAGGCATCCAAAGCAGTAGCTTCAGTAACCTAAGGGTGTAGGATGACGGCACTTGAATAGCTGTTCCATTCAACGGTACTTTTGCATTATTTTTCGCCAAGCTTTCACGATCAGTCATCCATGCAACGGTCGATTTCACGGTGCGGAGATTGCGTTTAATTAAAATGCATCGCGGTAGCTCTTGTTTGCTAGGCCGCAAAGGGATTAATAAGTCATATACGTACAGAGAGAGCGGAATTTGTATGATGGGTCGCGACTCGTTCATTCGTAAAACGCGTTACCTCCGCCACCGCGTTCGTCGTTTGCATCGTCAAGGATAATTTTTTATTCAAGTTACGCTTAGGATGGTTACAGGCTCGTTCCGTTATATGTATTTACCGGGCTCACGAATAACGTACAACCCGTCGCATTTTCGAAATCGATATTCAACCTAAGAAATTCGCCTGCCTGTGTATCGTTAAACGTACAAGCATACAAAAAACCAAGTGCAAAAAAATACACGCACGGTATAATATAAACATTATACGTAATCTATCAAATTATCGAAGCTTCATAAAATCTGTAATCGGTAAAATGTACGGTAGAAGATGATCTATGCTACAACTTACTGGTAACGTGCAATTTGGGTACATTGTGTATGCATAGACCTTCAGAATTTTGAAAAGAAGAAGAAAATAAAACAGAATTGGTTTATTTTCTCAAACGTTAACTGCAACAACGCGTATAATAATTAGCGGCCGTCTTTAAACGATCGAATATGTTGAAGTTATTAGATGTATAAAGAGAGAGACGCGGGGATAAATTATAAGGTAGAAAAATATATTTTAAATACAGAAGTGAAAGTACAAGTATGAAATAATAATTTGAGCTGATCCAGATCCGCACGCTAGCAGTGTCACCCTATCGACTGTTTATGGTCTGCCTTCGTCCCAGTCTTTCGTCTATACGCTGTCGATGGCTCCGGTGCTTTAGAAAGCTAACAACACCAGATGTAGAGTTTTCTTAGAAGTGGCGACCTTCAACAGGATAAAACAGTGCGTAAATACGAAATCGATCACGGACTATGTTGTCATCACGAAATATCAAATATTCAAAAATTCTAATTGCGGAACAACCTCGCACGACCTAATTTCCGACGTTCCCGAAAATCCCACTAATTTGCACGTTGACGCGCAAAATCAAAACGAATTATCAGCAAAATCGCATTGTTGACGTTGATACGGCTTTCTGACCGGAAGAAACGAAAGTGCGTGTCTAACGTTTCGTACACGCAGAATTAATCCCGAATCACTCGCGATCACTGGAAATAAAGCGCAGCGCTATTCTGCGAACACGGACCTGTCGACAGCCGCCTATTTTTTTGCGTTCGCGGTTCGGATATTTTTATGGAATGTATCGTAGTGAGTTTTGCGGGTCGTGCGCGGTGAATCGCCGATTTCTAGGCGAACGTCCGAAGGCAGGCATTTCGTGATCGCTGGTATAGCGGACCGACCGATCCGTTAATCCGACAGCATCTACAGAAAACGAGGCAAGCATTGGTCGCATCTTTGGATTCGCCAATTTACGCTCAAGCTTACCAACTTACGAAATAAGCGAAAAGGGGCGGGAACAAAGTTGATAGCTTCAAAGCATCTGTTAAGACAGAATTCGTTAAAAAAGTCCATTTTAAAATAATACGTACATAGAAGACTTTCTTAAACATAGATAATCTCTTTTATTTCATCATTTAAAAGTCTATTTTTCAGTACGAATGCGATGTATATTTATAATTCCAACATTTTCGAGGCCGATGTATTATTTTTAGATTTTAAAAGATTCAGAAGAGATTACGTTTTTTAACGAAATCCTTTTGCAGATTTTAGATCCATTTGAACAGTGCATATGTACATTTGAAAAATAGTATTTGAAACTCTAAACCTTCAAAAGTTTTAAAACCAGGTTTCAAATCTTTGATAGGTGCAATATTTTCTTTCAATCATTCAATGATCCAATATTTTTGTAAGCGTATTTTTTACTCTGCTTTATCCAATATTACATTCCCTCTCTCTGAGCTTTGGATCGAAACTGTATACCTCGATACATTTTCATTCTGTATTAGAAGGTTTTATATCCGCGAACTATTACGACCGAATACGAGCTATAACGTATGAAACAATACATCAATTTGTCTACATACGTCTACGTATATGTATCAAGATCCTATCGATTGGATAAAATCATTATTCGTTGTAATTCTAAGACAATTCAAAACTTTCGACTGTCACGTTTATGATCTTCGTTTCCATTAAATGTTGCTCTCGTGAAAGAAGAAAATGAGTTTAAACGATTTCCTAAAGCTTGAATTGAACTGGAACCGTTGAGAAAAAAATATTTCATCAAAATTTCTTGTTTTATTTCTTCAATAATTAATTGAACCTTTCGGAAGTCGCAATTAATAGTTCAGGGAAATGATTATGTTATTTATAAACACTGTTTTCCTTCACACTTATTTTAAAATTTACCATAATTTATGTCATTTTCATGCAATGGCGAAACTAAACTTTTGAACAAACTTGAACGATCGCCATTTCACTCGTAAAAATCGTCCATTGTATCGATCCCTAAACGTGCTACGAGAAACAAATGCGAAGATTCGTATAAGTTGTTTTCTCGCGAGTCGATTAAAACTTATTAAAGCCGTGTTTCGTCCGAATCGGATTTCGACGATTGAATCGGACGAATAAAGAGGACTAATAGAACAGAATTATCCGAGCGCCAGGCAATGTATTGGATGCGTCGCTCTTGAAATTAAGCACGCGTGTAAAGGACAGGCCGAAATTAATAGACACACAAAACAGTCGAATACTTTCTCACGTTTCGTGTGCTCTCTTGTTATGTTTGCCTCTCTATCACTTGCAGCTATTCCGCCGATAAATGCTACCGCGCAGAACGCACAGTTGCACAGTCGAGTAGCGCCGTTCGTTTCTATCGTTGAATAATTTAATAATCTGTGCATGCGAGTACAGCCTGCACGGTAAAGCGTTTTAATTTTAAATTAAACTTCAAAAATTTTCGTTTCACGAGTCACGAATATAATTCACTTCAGACAGGCTGATTGGTTTACCATAAAGTTACATTACCGTTAGCAACTTGCAAATTCGGCCTGTAATTATATATCCGTAATTTTCCATTGAGCAAAGTTTCAATTATTAGATGAAACTTCAATTTTCTATTTCTCCAGGGTAATGTTATCGTATGGAGGAGTCGAAGCTGTAGAATTTTACAGTAATCCTGAACCGCTGATCCCATAGAATCCAACGATACTCTCGAGGTTTTGAAAATCCTACACTCGAGTAGTTCCAAATTTAGATGAACTCAGGAGACTAGCATTCGACTACTACTTGCCATAAATCCGTTAAATTATTGAATCATTCGACCCTTCGTGGTCCGATCCCTACGATACTTTTATCATATTCGAAGTTAACAAGAATCCGTACAAATATTTATGTGATTATGCGTATCGACTTACGCGGATCTTTTTATCAAATATTTGTGAAACAGTTTATATTCCATAGCGTTAATTTATTTTCGTAATCCGCTGTCATTTGTGTTGACCACGTAAACTCATTCGGCAAA
Organism: Bombus pyrosoma; assembly: GCF_014825855.1. Lineage (NCBI taxonomy): Eukaryota > Metazoa > Arthropoda > Insecta > Hymenoptera > Apidae > Bombus > Bombus pyrosoma. Next base: position 4,656,283 of record NC_057775.1, read on the forward strand.
CTAAACAAATATACATTCCTATATTTATGTAAGTACAGCAATGTACTAATACTAGTAATAACAATAAGCATGCGTGAACTATTCGGCATTATCCGCTTCGACTTCCACAAACGTACCACTATATAAATTGGGTTTCATGAATATGATACGATTGTCTCTTTGTCGCGAGTCACGATCGTCATGAATATAAACTTCTTCAAATCCTGTGTATAGAGTTTTATATAAAAACTCAATAAAAAGTCTTATAAACTTTTTTTTATCAATAATCAATAGTAATCAATTAAAAGTATTCGGTAATAATAACTCACAATTTTGTTAGCGCGACAAACTTTGAAAATGGTCCGTGAAAGTTTTGAAAACGTATCCATTAATTCTAATCGATGATAATTTAGTCCCCGCGATTAATAATCACTGATTATTAGTCAAACTGAAAATGTGAAGTACTCCAAAGTATAAGAAATATATTTAAGAACGTTATTTTATAGGAAGGATATGGGAGTCGAATAATGCGGTTGTCTGGCCACACGACGCTTATTCTACTTGAAGTCACGCAGCTCTAAGTTGAACTGTGTCTTTTCTTGAACGGTTATCAGTTAACGTGTAATTTCTATAGTTTTCTTCCCGTAATTAGGAAGATTAAATGTCTTCTATTTAAATATTTAAAGTTTACGTTGTAATTAAATTAAATATTTGCAATATAGGACAATGAGAAATCACGAATTCATCATATATATTATGATATGCATTGGTATTGTTACGTTATGATAGTATTAAAATACTTGTATTATAGAATAGCGCGCATCGTTGATTATAAACTATTATTTGAAAAATATCATGCTTATAATCGTACGGCTTTATCCTATACGTACATGTATAAATTGCCAGTTATATATAACATCGACAGTCTAAATAGAAAACAGGAAAGTTCTTATCGTAGATGGGCATGCTACTATCTCCACAGTTCAGTCCGGGTAAATCTATTACGGAGGTACGTCTGGTGGTGCCAGGAAGAAAGTTAGCAAACTGGGTCATCTGATAAAGGAAGAAGGCGCGATGGCGGCTTAAGTGCGATGTAGGGACGCGTTGATATCAGTTATCACTGTTCATCGTTGGTGGCTTCTTGCTGAATTGACATCGGTCTACGTGTTATTCTATTTAATCCGATTCGATTAATTATTCCTCTTATTTTCGAACAATCGTATACAGAACAATTACAAGTTTTTCAACGAACAGATTATGACGATCGATTACGTTTGTTTGAATCGTAGTTATCGTTAGTTAAATAGCGTCGAGTGTCAAAAATAATATTTCTGTGAAAAGTAATGTTACGAAGAAATGAGAGACAGGAAAATGAAGCGATAAAGAGGGAAAAGGAAACATCGAACGAAATAAGAGGAAAGAACAACAGGCAAAGGGAAGGAAGAAAAAAAAAGGTTGAGATAAAAGGGAAGAAATGAAAAGCAAGATAAGATTCGACTAAATAACGTTAATTACAAGTACGATATCATTTCTCTCGTTGAAATTTATTATCCCAATTTAAAATATACTGAATTTAATAACACATGTCAACAGAATATCAGTTGCAACAAAGTGATAAAGCAAAGATCGCAACGAAGTGAAATGGAAGTCGTAGAATTACATCGACGCAAATGTACGCGTTTTCTGCGGAGGTAACAACGCGTAAGTAGAAACGTGTTGTAACTGAAATTTGTAAACGCGTTTGGATCCACGTGTATACATGGAACCCGACTCCTTCAGTTCTCGTATGCAAAACTCAATTTCATGCGAGCGCAGTTGGAGCCACCTTTATTTTCTACCGCGTTTTCTTCCAGCTGCAGTGCAAAATCCTGTTTCCGCGAATTTTTACGAAGAAAGCTCACGACTTTGTCGTATCGCTACGAAACGATCCCGTGATTTCTGGCGAGTGCCTCTCTTGTGTGTACAACGTGAAAAGCCGGATTTTACGAAGTTGCAACACCGTTGCCACCGATCGAAATTTTTCATTCATTTTTTTTCTGGCTCTTTCGATGTTCGAGCAAAGTTTCATCTTAATACGAATTTGAAGGAGAAGTTAGTTATTCGTCGAAAGAAATGTCGACAAGAGGAACAAAGAAACTCGATTCGAAGATAAAAGGCGATGTTATAGAAAAATATTCAACGGCAGCAAAATTGTCACTAAAACTGTCGACTACTCTTAAACTACACATTGCATGGTTCTCTCATAGAATTCACCATTATCGTTTTGCATTCCGTTGGTGAATCGTGCGCAGACACAAACGGACGAGCCTCATAAAGCGGCGTTTCCACGCGCGCGAATCAAGAGTTTCCTCGAGGCTCGTCTCTCCTTTTCAATGGCACCGTCGATGAGACGTCGACGCGAGAAATACCACTTTTGCCCCGATGCCGACGTTCCACTTTGGTGTCCTGCTTCGTATTGAAATCGTTCGTGCGGCAACACTCACTGACGTCCTATTTAAAATTGTATAAAGAGAACGTCTGTGAGAAAGAAGAAAGAAACGCGTAATAAGCATTGCCGCGTTCTTTTCATTTATTAACCAAGCCGAGTTTTGAACTGGCTGGTTAAAGTACAAGTTACGTTGGTTTAATAGTAAAACGAAATACGATATATCACATCCTGGCTTTGGGATTGACGCAATTTGATAATAGTAATCTTTTACATCGCAAAGATGTTCTAGATTATCTACTTTGTTAATAAGTTAAGCGTATTCGTTTTGAACAAACAGTTTTCTTTTTTTTTTTTTTTTGTCAGAAAGCAATTATTTTTAGATAGATATCTGTGTGATTGCGTAGTAGAAAATAAAATTATTATTTTTTCATTATATACCGTCCATACGTAATCACTTTCGTACAATTTGAACTTTAATATTTATTTATAATAATTTATTCCTAATTGTTCGATTAACTGCGATCGACTGCGATTTATAGTTAACGCATAGTTAACGTAATGTAATATAATGCAATCAACGATTACCAACTGGCATTTCTAATTAATATTCGGCACCTCTCTCGTGATAAAGCGAGATCATTTCATTTTCTACCGATGTTTCGTCGGTCTCTTTATTCTACTCGCGTCAAGGTGCACGGCGCGTTCGCTTTGTGGAAGATCAAAACGAAAACACGAGGAACACACTGAACAACATGATGGAATTTCGTTGCGTTCCAGCCACGAGACCATTCCCGTTTTAACCTCGATAAAGCCGTTGTCCCACGCGTTTCAACGCCGTGCGAAACTGATTTGGCAATTTAATTATTTCTGGAATCCGACATGGGCAACGAAAATAATTGCGTTCATCGAAAACGATTCGAAAACTATGCGAGAGCATAGTTGACCTATCTTACAAAGTCGTCTAACTAAGTAAAACTAAGGCGAATTCAAAACAGAGTAGAATGTTTCACGTTTTCCCGAATTGATTATCTTTTAATTAAGTTACGGAATTTCTCGTCGTTCCACGTTGATGCAGAGCACGATATTTTCTCCGCTCGTGACGTTTTTCTTGCCGTTGCTGCTCCTAAACTTTCTAGCAATCGGATAAACGCGATGTTAAGAGCGCAACGTTTTCTTAACTCGAATGAAACGGTAGGCAACATTTAAGAAGACAACGTTTTAACGCTAAATAGACCAGTTAAGAATTAGCGATGTTTTCAGAACGAACGTCCCCTTATCGTACAACGTCCAAATTATTAGAAACACGCAAATGAAAATTTAATTCCTATTTACCGTATGACGCGTAGATGATCATTACAATCGCATTATAATTCTCGTACCTAATGCTATCAAATTTCCGTTCGTACCAAATATTTGCTGATATAATCGGTTGATTAGCAATCTGCAACGAAAGGTACTAACAGCTACATAGAAGCAAGATACTCTGCGTAACAAACTTCGAACATACACTTGCTGAGTGCTCTCGGAGGACAGAAGCGCGGAGAATAAATCAGACCGAACAAAGCTCTTTCATATGCGCACGGTACAAAAAGAACAGGCCGTAAGTTCACTGCCATAACAGTACATGCCGCGAGATAGTTGAGTCCGATTAGAGGTGGAACGATCGCGAAAACAATTACGGAACAATGGTCGAGCGTAATAAGCCGGCGGGATATTCGAGCGGCCGCGAAATTAGCTGCGATTTCGTAACTGTGGTCCACGTGGAACAATTTCGCGTTCGGACTAATTGTCGGCCGATCGGGAGACACGTTTCCCAGCCATAGTTTCTGGGACGCTGACGAATCAATGAGACAAACGTCGACGGCAAACGTACGCACAATACGTCGTATTAAATTCAAATACATTGTGTCTAGCGCATTATCCGCGTATTATCGGCGAACGTGGTAAAACGAGAATTCACCTCAATGGCGAAGCAATATCGAAATATGATAGCCTTCCCTGATGCGATCTATTGTTTCCTGAATCGCGCGACTCCCTCTTACTTTTATTATGCTGGCTGGTCCGTAATCGAAAAATTTCGAAATCCTGCAACGGAGCGCGTAGTTGCGATAAACGTATTAACGTTTTAAGGAATTAACGTTTATTTATTGGCGGTTGAAGTTTTCTAACCCTCAAAAATAACATGATCAACAAAATATATACTTATACTTCTTTCGGCAACCTTGTTCCTACTACAACGTAGCTTCATTCGCACATTCATCTTGTTGTTCAACTTGAGACTATTGTTATTTTCCCTAATCACCGTCTATAATCAAAACTACGCTCCTTTCGATATATTTTGTAAAGGAACACAGCACAGACCAATAGAAAGTTAGTTGCAGCCCTTTCATCAATCCTGTACAAATCTGCTTATACTTGGAGTTTATATTACAGGTTCTTCTAATATTGTAGCTTGTTACTTGTTTGTTCAGATATACCCTTCTTTATTATTTATAAAGTCCGGATTCTGCTTCGAGTCGTTTCATTGGAGTTCGTCCATTCTTATCAAATTAGACTCGCATTCGAAAAACGAAGCGAATGTATTGAAAGTTTCAATGGATTCTTATAATCCAGGATAAAAAGTAAAACCTACATTCGACTCCAATTAACCTAATTTTATTAGTCTCTTTTGTCTCAGCTGAGAAAGCAAGTACATTTTGTTAGAATTGCCATTTATTTTCTTGGGATTCGATCAAGTGTTAACTACGGTTCTGATTAAAATTTATATAATAATACTGCATGTGACGGATATTAACCTTCTCAGCTCCACCGTAAATAGCGTATGGTGTGATATAAAAAAGTATTACCTACGAACGACGTTGTCTAAGGTAGTATTGTATCCTTAAGGCCGCGTTGTCCCTGCGGATAAGTACCATGAATCCCGTATGAATTTCAATGATATCCTCTTAGTACAACCGATGGTTCTGAATAGAAAGGCTTTCTGACTAACGTTCAATTTTTCAGCGTTTCAGTGAAATATTAAAAATCATTTGTCCCGAAAATCAATTCTCGGTAATTAATCTTAAATGAAGCTCGATTAATAGGTAGTTCAGAAGTACTAATTAGGGAGGCACTATTCCTGTTTCAATAATATACTATATTAGTCGATAATAAAATATTCTTCTATTTTTAAAACTATTAAATCATCTTGAAAATTTCCGCGATTAAGTTTTAAGCCATTCATTCTGAAGGAACGTAGCTCTTTCGAAATCGAGCTTAGTATCTCTCATCTTAATATTTGATACGTTAGTTTCACGACCAAATCTAAATTTCTATGGGAGAGAGACGCAATGTAGAAGCATATTTTCCAGTTCCCTAAACCTTTTTTGCGTAAGAAAATTGTTAAGCAAATGAAAAATGTAAAAATCTGCCTAATTGACACGATTTTTGTAGAGTTTTCTATTTCCTCGAAGATTTATTATTTAATATAAGATATATTATACTCTAAAGAAAGAAAGTACGAATTACTACGAATATAATAGTGTGTGTATGTGTATATATCCGACTATATTTCGTTAGTATTTGAAATATTTATATGCCGTTAAAATCCAGATACAACAAAAATCGTGGAAATTTTCAGGATGACGTAATACATATTCATTTATCAGCAGTATTTTTCAAACGAACTTTTGAAACGTGATCTACTATCTGATCGAAAAGCTTGCGCTTTTGCAAAGGGGAGTCTTTTTCACCCTCCATCTACAAATCTGACTTTCTGTCTGTTATTTCCTGGCTAGATTGTAGCTTCGTCGAGTGGCTTTCAACATAATTAAAAAAGATTTGCAATTTCATAGCTGTTTACAATTGAATGCATTAATTTCGCTGGGAATCAGTTCGTTTAACAGCTGCCACGATATTTCCATGGAAATAGATTCGCCCCGCGTTATTTTTGCCACATGCACCTGCGCAAATAATACTCAATGTAAATTTTTTAATTTCGTTAATGCATAATGTCGAAGCATCGATATTTTTCCTCTCTATTTTTGTTCATTATTTTTACTTTCTGATATTTTTATTTTTACTGTCTGAATTCGCTATTCAAAGTCACGTTCATGCTTCATTATCTCAATGAGGCTATTGTTTTAAAAACGTCAGTCGAAAATCTTTTACATTTTATATTCTCATAGCGTCCAATAAGATATACAATTCGCGAATATATTTATAATTATTTTTCAAATTATTATTAGAAATATAGAAGAAGATCGTTGAGCGTATTATGTAATTATAATGTTGAATTTTCATTCGAGTTCATTTGCTATGGAATAGCAAGTTTGGAAACAAATTATCTAGAAAGTAAATTGTTGGCAATGTAGAATGAAATCGTTTTGAAGGGAGCATAGGTCGAAACGGAACAACGGTTTCGTCGAGCGGACGGATGGCGCTCGAATTTGCAATAAAAGAACAAACGTAAAAATCAGAAGAACCCGGGACAAGATAATCGAATCGGGGACGGCCGCGCGTCGTGTCACTGCGAGGATTTATAGAAAAACCTTTGTGTCTTCGATTGCTATTGTACGCGTCGGCGATTCCACACCGCTTTATTGCACATTCCAACACTTTTCTCTCTTCGATTCGCTGGTTCGTGAATCGGAATGGTCGGGAGAATCATGCAAGAAACAAAAGAGATAAAGAAACGACGAAAGAGAGACGGGCTTGGCAAAAAGACCAGCAGAGCTAGAGAAAGACGCGGAAAAGAGAAAAATAGCAGTGGTAGTAGCGATATTGTTCATCACAGTAGTCACTTTCCTGATTTTTGGAAAGAATATGACGTGTCGTGTATTGTATTTCCTCTGTGGTCTTCAAATGTTAGATACAACGCGTATGTTGTACGAACGAACAATTTCGAAACAATTTCTCCAACTTTTGCTTACTCTTTTTATCTCCTGGTCAGATAATTTACGAGATGGATCATTTTGAACGATTTAATGGATTTTTAACAATTAAAAGCTGACGAGAAATAGCATTAACAGAAAAAGCCGTGAAAAAGAGAGAAAACGAGGTTGGTGATAACGATCTTGTTTAGTGTGGCAGGTACTTGCCTAACTTTTTCAGGATACCGAACACTCGGTAATTGCGAAAGTTTCATAGCTTAAAATTCCGGCTTATTCGGTCGTTCTCGTTGCCCTTTCACAAAGAGAAATCGCACGGCTGGCGACGAATTCATCGACAAGCTTGGAATTGCACGAATTCTGACGAAGGGCATTCGTATTACTATGCTAGTCGACCGTCGATGATTTGAGTTTGTTCGTTTGCGTTGGATTGGCTCAACCGATCCAACTCCGTTCGTTACTGCAGTCTTTACCCTCTCGATCCTCATCGATTGTCTTTCCCAAGAACGAAAATTATGACTTTATAACAAGTTTCGGTTAATCTTCAAGTACGTTTAAGTTTCATCCAGGTTATATTTCACAATTGTATGTAACGAAGCTTTAGATTTGGAAAAGCGGTATTTTATGAAACCTGCCTTGGAAAAAGCTATCGGATAATTTCTGTTAATTCTTCTAATTCTTCTTCTAAACTCTTATCTTTGCAACTTTAATTATCGACGATGTTTACATTCATTAAACGCTTAATAATTCACTTCATACGGGACGATTAATTCGCAGTATTAATTCCGTTCCAATTCCGTTTAGATATTCATATACCTACCGTTAGTAATATATCAAGTTTTTTCTTTCGAAGAACACGGTTTTTTAATCATCTTCTTCCATCATCCTAGCTATTCTAATTCCTCCAACTACGCTGTGTTCTTTTATGCGTCTTCTTCCACCCTGTCTTATATTTAATTAATTACATAATTAAGTGAAGCGTGTAATAGTTAGTACTGATTCTGCCTGAAGCTTACAATCTTCCTCGTTATACACTTAGACAGACGTATAACATACTATACAAGAATATTATACGTACAATAATTAGTCTAGAATGCTGCGTGTACTTTCATCGGTATTCTTCTGTATCTGTTTCTACGAATAAATAAATATATAACAAATACATACAACAAATTCCGATTATTATTGCTACTAGTATCTCTCGAACGTAACAAGGCTTCTTTCCCGATTCTTCGTAAAGTTTCTTCGGGGTTGCAAATCGAGGGTGTCGTTGTAACGTTCCGTCGCCGGCGTTTGCGTGATTCGCTACGAATTCGTACGCAAGGAATATGCAAATCGTGGTAGGAACTGCCGGCTTGAGGCGACTCTCCCCGAGAAAGTCGGAGATTTGATTTTATTTGAAATTTGCGCACCGCCGCGGAGGAAGCAGAGACGATGCAGTCGGAGAGCTTTCCGCGTAAGTGGCTGAAAAAATAAGCATCTGTGAGAAACGAGTCATTTTATACCTTTAGGAGAATAATCAACGTTACGTGAAAAGAAAGTATTATCGTTGTGGTCGATGATCATAAATTGTCACAATGGTTGAACTTTCGCAGTTCTGTTCGCTTTATTTTATCTAGTAGCTAGGTAATTTGCAACATAAGTAAATAATTTTAAGCGATTTAACGAATTCTTAACGAATACATATATATATATATATAAATATAGCTGTAAATTCTACCTACGGCTATGAAAGAACATGGTATTGATAGAATCATTTCTGTATAATACATTGTCGAATTTGTTTTAACCCTCTGAGCGCTATGGACGCATATATGCGTTCTCACACAACCATTCAATTTAGGCTAAAAGTGGCGTTAAAGTGGCGTGATAAAAAAAGACGCGTGGATGTCATTCACCTCACATTCTGATGATTTCGTTGAAACGAAAAAAATTAATTATCAAAATGGCAAACCAAAGCAAAAACCAAAGTGCGCAACAGACTACAATGCCTTTCGTAAAGAATACGCAGCCCACGGTGTGCTTCTTCGTAAAGAGTGGACAGTCCACGGCGTACGTTTAACGTCGGACAATGCAGCGCTCAAAGGGTTAAACCGTATGCTGATCGTGTCAGTCGTATTATGTGCGACGTACAAAATCTTTTTCGTCACACACGCAACATACTTGGAAGAAGTTTCTGTAAGTGATCGAAATACCGTCGCGAACTTTTGTATATATTTTGATATTGAGCAAAGCGAAGCAAGTAAACAAGAAGTTAGTTTATTAATCGATGGACGGATTAGGTTGTTATTGTCGTAACATTATCGAAAGGTTTGTAGTGCGAACGAATCGAAACGTAAACGGCGTCCTCTTGTAGAGAAACTTGGATCAAGCTGGCTACGAATCGCCTTCCGAAAGAGCCACAAAGCCCGGAAGTCTGGAGTGCGAACTCGCGTTAAGTTCCGGATACGACAAGACGCGGCCAGTGGATATGTACGACATAAGTTTAATCCCGAATTGGACGGTGGCAAGAAGCTTTCAAGAAGTTTCTGCATGCCGTCGGAATGTTTCAACACGTAAACACACTTACGTTCACCTTTCGCCACGAGTTCCATTCGATATGCTGAAAAGATTTCAGCGTACTCTTCGATTGCCTGAAATCGGGCATCGCTCGCCAACTCTCGGTAACCTCAACTTTACCACCGGCTCTGACAATCCACGTGAAAGAAATTTCGTGGTTTTCGATTCGTCGTACACGCCGAACGCTAACAAATTTTCTTCCCCTTCGTTGAAATACGTCGGGAGAATTTTGTCTGCTTCGAAACGTTGCTTCGTAAGGTGATCATTTATTCTACGTATGTGTAAAATAGTCGAGGTATACTTGAGTGGATTTTGGAAAAGAAAGAAGAGTAACAGAGAAACAAGTGCTTCGTTAAACGGACAGCCACATCGTTTCTCTAAACGACCAACTTTAAAGCTGCAGCACGACGTCGGCCGTTCGCTAAAAGTTCGAGCAGTTTGCAGTGTATTTGACGAACGTATCGCTTATACGATCGGAGCATCGCAGCTTATTGTTAGTCACTCGAAAAATCGTGTATCAATACATTGCCCGTACAATGTAATGTCGAAAGAGGAGAGACGAAATAAGAAATGGAAAGAGAAGAATAGCAAAGAAAACGTGTAATAGCGCGATCGAATGCTGAGATAAAAAAAAGTCACGAAAACACGCGAGAAAAGAGAAAATATATCGAATCGAAAACTCGCCGTTTCTGATTTTAATGATTATGATAAGCTTACAAACAACTCGCATTGCAAGAGTACACGAGTTCAAAGAAAATTGGAAGCGATTCAACAAAGTTCCAAGCGCAGATATGGTAAAAAAAAAAAAAAAGAAAGGAAACACGGAATCGTCGGAATGTGCTCGTTAGACAAATGACACTAGCTGAAACACGCGAGTTCGCTGGATCCACGCAGACACTATTATTTGAAGTATTAACTACCGATTGGATGTGACGGTGAGCCTAGCAGACTGAGAGAGACAGTGACAGAGAGCGAGGGGGAGAGATAGGAGTATCCTGTTCTGGCTTTACGGATGCATCATAGTTTACTTTTTATTCAGCTGCTATAAAGTGGACGCAAAACTGGCCAGCAGTATCCGGCTCGGGAAATGGAATAGTGAATATTTCGAAGGAACACTCTGATGCGATAAATATACGTTATGTTAGTGCTACACCCGTCGTGAGAGTTTCATTCGTGCCCGAACAGCGCTTCCATAAAAACGCTTTTCTACCGATCGTCAGAGAAGGAGAGAGAGGGATGGTAAACAGGAGAAAAAGAGATGAGAACAGAGCGGTCCGAAGAGCATTTGTTTATTCGAAATCGATGGAATTTGTCGTAGTGAAAATTTTATAGAGTAGCGAGCGAACAGTAATAGACTGGAAATTCTGTTCGAAGAGAATCAAATTTCTATCGACCTGGAACACTTTCAAGCGTTCGAGTCGCGTATACGCGTTCCACGATATGGTTTTGCAACAACGCGAGAATTGGAATTGCTAGAGTTCGTACATTGCGTTTCACCCTTGCTTCTTTCCGTCGTTAACCTTTTTTCCGCTGGATTAGATGGTCTAGCGGAATGGACGTTTAAAAAAGTATCGGTGAAAAGTTGAGAAATGTCAGAATGTTTGCTGCTACGAATCTTATGCGATCCGTTATGGAGCGGACAGAAATAACACGTACTGTTTTAAAAGTTTCACGCGTGTTTGCTAGCAAAGTGCTAGACTAAACGTTTCTGCAAATTCATACTCGTATTTATCAATTCAAAATTCCTATATACGAAGATAGTTGAAGAGAATTTGTTTACGTAAACGTTTGGAAAAGAAAAAGGTTATAAAATACTGTGAAATGCAATTATGATACTCGTTACATCTCGTACGAAAGTTATTTGCACATTTATTATTGAATCGAGATATTTGATCCTACCTGACGGATATTTACGCAGATTTGAGAAAAAAATGTTACAAAATTTTGCTACGATACAATTATAACGTTTATTGTACACATGTACTATATGAAAGTTTTATATGCTTTATAGTTTTTTAGTTTTACATATTTATGCGTTTAATAACGCTTGACTTGACATTACAGTATTTGGATAAAGAGGATATCATGGAATATTTTCAAATGAAATTAGCATTTGTTATACTCTTATACTCATATTTCTAAAGGTTTCAACAATTTTCTAATGGTTTTTCAGCTTTATCTTATTTTTCCATTTCACTATATTCTTATGGTAACGGGGATTACTCTATAATTATATGAAGTGTATGCGTGTGCAAGATTGTGCCGTTCCTCCTTTATAGAGAAACTAATTTCAAGACAAAATTTAGGGGAGATGATTACCTTGCGCGTTTATGAATTCACCCCTTTTCTTCCGTAAATAATGTTTCGCCATTTTGCAGTAATTATAGCCGCAATCTTGTTTCTGTTCGCGCAAGTTATATTTGTTATGTTGCCTTAAATGGATTACTTTGATGTTTAGAAATAACGTAAGACCAATGCAGGAAGAAAGAAAGAAACAGACTCGATGCAAAAGCTAAACGAAAAGACCTTTCTTATTGTTCTATTATTCGAAAATTGCTCTCTTGTACATACATATGTGTACCATGTCTTTATCCTGTAGTCTTCTTTGGTCTTTAAGATCTAAAATAAACTTTTCAAAATATTTTATATTTACTTAACGTAATAGTAATAGTCTAGGAAATTATATTTCGAACAAAATATCGAGAAATATTCGTAGAGAAATAAAATAGTCACACTCGAAAATGGTAACCCGCTGGGAGTAGCCATCCACGTGTTATTTAGCAATTAAGTTAGAAAAATTTGCCAAATGTCCAGCTGGACAAATTGTAAAGTACAGATTAAATAATAAAAAGACGGAAAAAGATATTCTTAGATAATATGTATTGTCGTAAAAAAATCGAAATTCTTTCAGCATTTACATCAGTATTACGTCCCTCGGGGTAAGTTGCTACATGTAACAACTCACAGATGGCAGCGCGTTTCATACAAATGTAACTTCAAAACGAAAAATTCTATTTCTCATTTTTCATACACGCATTCTTACGTTGTTCGAGTATTTTTTTTTTTTTTTTTTAACGGTAAATGGAACGTCTAGGAGCAAAGTGTAGAAAATAACGGCTATTTTTATCCACCTTTATCCATAATTCAAGCCTACAACGATGCACAACATTTTTCAAACACCGAACTTTCACCGTCGTTTCAATCAGACCGAAAGGCCATACGACCAAACGCCTTTTCACAATCGCACCGTTGCGGTTCGCACAGGGAACGACGAATTCCCGGCGTGACCATATTGTCCCATTAAATTAGGAATAATTTCCTCGCATGATAAACGAGCGTGAATTCCGACGGGCGGTCGGTATTCGACCCAAATTGCGAGTCGTAAATAATCGGCGGAAAACGGACCGACAAGGAGACAGCAGAAGTGGACCGACAGGATTCGCGTCGAAATCGCGTTGTCGTGTCTTCTCGTTCCGTCCTCATTTTCCGCCCGTTGATTTATCGATGCGTTACTTGAAGTGTCGCGCGGAAATATTATACGTCCAGCCGTGGTTGAACACGACCGCGCATAAATAATGTAAAACGCGAGAGAACGAGTGTCGATCGGTCGTGGATCGGTTGGAATCGATCGTGTCCGACGTGTCAGTCGTAAAGAGCTTTGCGGGCCATTCCCTCCGATCGTTCGTGGAACGTTTAGATCGCTAATCGTGAAATCTTTCGATTAAAAACGAACGGCTCGTTGTAAACCACCTATTAAATACACCCGCACTTCGATACCTCTGTTTGGACGTTTGCACTTATCTCGTTGATGGTATGTTTCGCTCGATGTACACGGTACGAGAATTGCCTTGGTAGAAAATACGTACGGAACGAACTGTGTGTGTATGTACATAATTCCTTTAGTGTTTTGGATTCGTTTGTAAGAATGGAAGGTGTTTCACATAACGTAGAAAAGGGTTGTGCCCTTATTTTATCGCACAGCTTTTGTCCCTTAATTTGTTCGCAAGGAACAAAAATGAAGCCACGAGGCAAGAGTCGAGCAATCAAATAGGCGATGAACTTTTTCAGCAAAATTACGTTGTAATAAGTACAATAAATAATATTCTGTAATTATATCGCGCAATTATTACAGAATAGTCAGATTCTAATTACAAATATTATGTAAAACATAGTACAACTGCAGTCTCGGTAAATATACAGCACTGTCAAATATTCGTGCATCGAAACGAAATATTCATATAACGAAATAACATATGATAAATGTCAGCAACGAAAAACGAAATATTAGAACAAAATAATTACGCAAATACTCAAAATAAAATTGGTATAAAGTAATGATAATACCAATATCGATAAACTACGATGAAGAAATATTCTACCAACTGCAAAATAAAGAACATATCCAAAAATATCAAATAGCTCTTCACCGATCCTACTTCTTCGCAAATTCATCGTCAACCATAAACAAATATAACAGGAGTATCCTCACCGATTCGTTATCCTCCCTCGTGAATTTAATTCGTCGAACCCGATAAAAATTCCATTCGAATAATTCGTTGGATAAGACAATTCTCGCACTGTGACGCGATTCTCTTTCTAGGAATGACACGTATTCGAGACAGGGAACATTTCCAAGCGTAATTATTCCTCGAGAGGGAGATAATTCGACGAATTCGTGTTAGGCTATTCTTAATCCGGCTTATCCAGCGTACCTCTGTCCCCGGTCCAGAAACTTTACCGAGAAACCAACCCCTGCTCGCCTCTTTCGTCTCTTCTTCCAGTGGTTCGCTCTCGTTGGCAAATCTTCTCGAGTGTTAAGCCGCTGATCAGAGATTGCGACTGTTGCTGCCGTAACGGCAAGTCAATCACAAGAAACGCGCGAATTTATTAGGTCGAATTCTGGGGTATCAATGTTTGGCCAGCTCTCGGCAACTTCGAATAGCCTACGTCAACTCGTCGTCTGGCTGTTGTTTAAGCCACTTCGCAAGCTCTAACACGGTCGTGCAAAGCCTCGGAACGGTCGAGCCGGATCCCTCACAGCTGATTGTGTCCGACGATTACATCGATGATGTCGCAACCACACGCGTAACTTCGTTCTTCGTACCAGGTCGCGTCACTTTATGTCGTCGTTTTATGACCGTGGGCTATATCGCGTAAAAATGACAGTCTTATGAAGTTTCGAGTTTGTTCGAGGTTTACCTTCAGATGCAGAGTCGTTGATAGGACGGCGGTCAATGTGCTTCTTAAAGTTAGTACAACTACAATCGTAATCTGTACGAAGCGAGGAACTGGTTCTAACTCCTTAACGGAGTAACTGTTTATTTGTCGTTAAAATTTCTTGCGTCTTTGGTATTAGATGTGGAAAATGTGTATTTTTAACACTTCATACGCAAAACGAAGTTACGATATTCGTAATACGATATGTCTGGCAACGTTTAAAATGTGAAATTCATAATACTTACGTTCGATGACTCGCCTGAGTCTCTCTTGCGGTATACCGTGAAAAAGCAAATTGCGTAGATGGTTTCTTTTTTCGAGCGATTTACGTGTTGCGAATTTTTACAGAAGTTTTTGCTTCATGATACAGAATATTTACGTAACACGGTCACTTTCCATTCAACGTACGTACTTTGCGGTTATGAGCTTTTTCAGAATTCTATAGCCGTTAACCTTTTAGAACTGTTTTTATCGAGATAATTCCAATCCAAAAGAAAGTACAGATAACATAATTTTAATTTATAGTAAACTAATTCTTCTTAATTAACATCAGAAGATTACTGCTGACACAGGACCCAAGTCTTTCTTCGATGTTGGTGGGCTGCACTTCCCTCCAGAAACTTTCCGCCATCAAACTCACATCTACGCCTTTCACGTGTAATCCAATCCATTGAGAGTTGACTGTTGATCGGCGTGGTCGAAGATCGAATACCAGTACGCTGCAGGTATAAAATTCATTGTCACTTCTGGCCAATTTCCTTTTTTATTCCTTACATATTCCCCTAGATGATTTCAGTGTCTCCATCATAGTTGTTTGCTTTAATCTCAAGTTATTTACTTTAAATCCAAGTATTTACCATCGTCTACGTAATTGCTTTTTTAATAGCTCTATTCATTTTGAAGTGAGTCTTACGAAGGAACAATGGTATTGGAAACGTCCTGCCTTAACAGATAAATCGAGGTGTCCAGGTCAAAAGTGTCTAGGAATCGGTGAATTAAAACAATGACATTACAGAACAGAAAAGTTATAAATATGTATCGATGAAATAAAATACATATACGATATGAACACATTGACATGATACAGCAATACCACTCTTTGATCGTTATATATCCTATTCGATGAATCATCGCAGGATATGTATCACGAGTCTCTTCGCACATTTATGTGAAAAGTACTCAAGACAGTAGAGAACATTCCTTCACCGAACTACCACGTTCCCCGACATTGAGATAGACATGGACGAACACACAGCAAAACGTAATAAACCTAAAAAGCCCCGAGAATGTTGTCGGTTGGCTCTCGCCAGTGACCCGAAGAATTAACGGAACCACGGACAATTTCAATAATCCCACCTACAAACGTAGCATACGAACAGCCCAACAATGGATACGATTCGACATGGCACAGGTTGATGTAAAAGGACGCTGCATGTTCGGCAAGGTTCCGATTACGTTCGTTGTAGATCGGTCCCGTAGAAATTCCCTGCGGAATTGCAGATTCCCGAATGTCTACGCCTTTCTCTCGTAAGCCAGCGATACTCCGCCCTCCGATGACTGGCAAGGAAGCTAGAAATGGGGATGGTAAGGATAAAACCGGCCCATGGTGACATAGGATGGCAAAGGTAGCGGTGAATTTTCGTCGGACGTCGCGGACACGAGTTTCGATGTCGGTGGGACCTCGTCAAAGCGCTCTCGCGCGACATTACCGGAAATTGCGGACGTTGCCTTTCTCCAGTCGCCTGGATAGTCCAGTTGCGGCACGAAATGCACGAGTTTTGCGGCGAATTCGACAGCTTGTACGCATACACGTGCAAAGCTCCATGCATGTGCAGTTGGCGTCTCCAACTTATACAATCGTCGCAAAAATAGCCTGGCTCGATGTGTATACTGTGTCTGACTCGTGACTGCATTAATTAAATATATGTTCTCTCCCTCTGTCTGTCTGTCTGTCTGTCTGTTTGTTTGTCCGTCTGTTTGTGTCTCTTTCTCTCTTTGTCTCTCGAGCTTTCCTTCTAACCGGCCGAATGTTCTCCACCTTTGATTGTCCATAAAGTTCCCATTGTGGCGGACCAAGCTGTCTCTGACACCGGAACCTCGTACCGCGCTGCGATGTTTGACGAATCCTTGTTGTTGGTTCGTTAAACACTGCGATCGTTCCTGGCCTCGTAGTACTTGGGACTGAACGCACGATGTTTCGAGCACTCGTTGTTTCGTGTTTTGATTGGAAAATTATTTGCTACACTCGCTTTGATCTTAACGATATTCGCATACAAAATAATTGGACAGGTTTTCTAGCAACAGGATTTACAAGATAAAATTGCGTCGAAAAGATTAACTTTACTTTTTCAACATTATTAGCAAAGTTTGAATCGATGACTTTAATGGCTCTTCGAAAATTTTATTTCTTTTTATATCTGCAAAATAAATATGAATTTGATAATAATCTATAATATATAATGTATATTTGTAATAGATTTATAGGCCTTCTGAAACACTCCGAGTTGACGATAACGTTAAATGTTTAACAAACCTGTACGAATTAATTATATTTCAAATAAAATTGAAAATGTAATCAAAATAAACGTAGATCGAGCCGTTTCGTATCGGTAATTAAGATTAGTTTTAATCGTTTCATTGAAAACAGATAATCAGAAAATTAGACGCAAAGTTCAACAATCGCATATACTAAACGGTGCAATAGCTCAATAAATCAAAAGCAGAAACGATAATACGCACTTATAATGTCTTGATGGTAGAAAGGTTGCGATGTAACAGGAAATCTGGATCTCTGATAATAATCCTTTTATAGAATCTGTGTAATCGACGGCTACTTGCGATGCTAATTCCTTGTCCATCTGCTTCCTAATCGGATTTTCCGTTCTGCATGAGCGAGAAGTTTGAACCACACTGACTCATAGCCGACTGCGACGATCCAACCTGCATTCCTGCTGAAATTGCTACCGTGCCTTTTTCTTGCCGCCTGTCTTCCCGAGGACACACCGGAATTGCATTTGTAATACTAGACGCTGACACCCTTTCACAATGGTCGGAGCGTCTTCCATTTCCTTTGGGATATTAACATCGGTTGGATGCATTATTAAATACTCGACGTCGTGAAGATCATCGCTTGAACGCGTGAATATATCGGCGACGTTGGTCTTTTAATTAAACGGAAATGAATATTGTATAAGGAGTGGGTCACATGACTGTTTTAAATCATAGGTCTCTTCCCAGAGCAATTAGCTAAAAATAGGAAACAGGAAAATGACCGATCCAAACGATATTACATTTGTCGAATGATATCTTTTGTGCGTAGAGCAATAGCGTCTTTTTTAAAAATAGAAGTACGTACGTATCCGTCTGCGTAGATCGAATATTCTCGTCTTTCTACGTAAAAAGATATCGTTTAAAGCGTTTAAGGTGCTCCAATTATATTTTCTGTGTTAGGTTGGTGATAGACTATTTTATCTCGTTAGTATGAACACAGGAACAATTTTACAATCGACGAAGAGAACAATTTGTCTCTTCATTTAAATTGTTTAAAACGATAATTAAATTCGAGTTGGATAAATAGTTCGTATTGCTACGCTGGTAAAGACGTGACTTGTACGACACTTGCAACCCATTTTTCAAAATACCGAATAAATACGTCGGATAAATGAACACGTAATTACATCCAATTTAACGTAATTATGCCTAGATAATTTATGGCGAAAGAAGATCAATGTTTTATACACCAACATTATCGTTATCATCTTAACACGAACTAGCAAAGAATTAATAAGTAACAAGTTCCATTCCCTTCGAACATGGACTGTTGAAATTTCGTTTTTCGTCTGGAATTTTAAGAAATGCCTGTCGACGATTCGTCAAAAGGGATCATCGTTATCCACCGCACCGGAATGAAATCCACTGCGTTGTATTAATTTTGTCGATTTTTCACGAGGGAAATCGCACGGTTATTTAGTTAGGCGCGCGTCGCTTGTACATGCGCAAGATTAAAAGATTGACTGTCGACGCGAGCAATATCGTCGCGGATCGACGCTGATGTTTGGTTCGGCAAATCGTTCCGATGATAAAGCGTTGTAGATTCGACAGGCCGAAATTCCATGATCGATCGAAGCTTACTTTTCCACGGGGTGAAGCAGCGAGTGGCGTGGAAAAACCAGCGCGGGCATATACGCGTGTATCGATTTGGTTCGCGCGCTCTTTCTTCTTCGACGTTTCCCACGTTTCTTCTTTATGCCTGGCCAAACGAGTATCGTTTTTACAGCGTCGACCATGGTAACGACCACGGTCCTCCAACGTTTATAGTAATCGTAATTCGACTTTTGCCATTTCTAGGTACTTGAACGCTGTGCGAGTGGTTTTCACGGAACGAATCCGCTCGATGGACAAGGAATGTCATAAAAACGAACGTTCCATAGACCGCGATGAAACACGTCTCTATTGTAATACTTTGCAATGCCACCCTCGCAACAAGCTCTTTATCGCTTCCCATAACGAGCTCGTATTCTCATTACGTTCGTCGGGTGCCACCGATCTGTTGCCTCGTTCGATCCCTCGTAATCCTCGATGCGCATTTAGGCAGGCAATAACGAAGAACGATTACGTACTGCCACTCCTCTTTCCTGGTAAATGGCTAATTCTGTTTTTGATTTCAATGATGGCAACAACTCTTTTTATTATGTAGTTGCGAGCTGCATTTAGGAAGATAATAAGAAAGGACAGTTACTCGCTCTGACCATTCTTTCTGGTTTTCTCAATGACGGCAACTTAGATCTCCATGAAAACGTCGTTTTTATTATTTCTATCTTTATTATATCTATCCTATCTATTGGATCTCATAGCTGCACAGAAATGCACATTTGTTACATGCTGGTCTCTCGTGTGTTCGTTCCGTTTGTGCGATAGGTTGCGATAAGATACGAATATTCAGCGAGCGATACGTTTAACGAATTATTAAATTGTTAAATTCAACTTTGTTTATAGAAATTTATCTCGAGTCAGTTATATCTTTTTATTTAATGTATCTTTCGTTTAATGTTTGCATGCACTAAAAGACGAAAAAAAGTTTGTTCTTGGATTTGAAATATCAGATAATACAAATATTAGAAAATTATTAACGGAATTTAGAGGTAAAGAAGCGAAGAGATTCAATGCGATTGAAAATGATAAACGAGGGACTCAGACTCGTGATTACAGCAGATACGTGTGCCGTATTACCACGGAAATGGCGCAATGACGTAATATGCATCTATAAATGGCACGATAGTAAAAGGATACGGTTAAAGAAGTACAACGAAAATTAAAAAATTAAAACATTTACCTGACTCAAAGTCAAAGAAGATAGCATATAGTGTCCTTGCGAGAAATGTGAGAATAAAGAAAAGAGCGCTGCCAAGCTGTTAATTCAAACGGAACAGAGTGAAAGCGAAAAAAATCTGAATTTTATACGTGTTCCGTTTGAAGTTATCAACGAGACGATCGTTTGAATAATCTTCTTGAAAAGATTTAATTCCTGAAATAATTTTTCAGAAGGATTTAATTCTTTGATCTATATTCATCTCGACGTTTCCTTCGTTTTTGGTGTAATTCGACAATTTGTCTAATAAAGGTCAGCGTTTGCATATTTATCATGGATTTGTAGGCAAATTTTCAATAAAATTGCCCGATCGATAAATAAACTCGATGGATTAATAAATAATACGGAAAGTAAGAAAATTATTCGATAAATAAAAATTTGATCAATCGTAAGTTCGTCTCATTGACAGACTATTTCGCTGTTACTATGATACAAAATAAACGATCGTCCTACAGATCGTTTACAAAATTCGCACGTCGTGTTTCAACGTTGAGAGAGATTTAACTTACAGATTACCGTTATTATCGTTGTTAAATT
The DNA here is from genome assembly GCF_014825855.1 of Bombus pyrosoma. NCBI lineage: Eukaryota > Metazoa > Arthropoda > Insecta > Hymenoptera > Apidae > Bombus > Bombus pyrosoma. The sequence continues at coordinate 4,677,239 of NC_057775.1, forward strand.
ATCTTGCCAGTGAAAAAGTTCGAAATCTCGATCGATCGCGCTTCCTCGTAAAATTTCATCGATTCCAACGACTATCATCTTCTATCCGCTTTCGCATCATCCGGAATCAAAAGCAAAGCGGAAACACGAGCAAAGCGGACACAGCTCTTCGCCACTGCTCGCGATGGATCACCCATAGCGACTCTGGTCCACACGAGCAGGTAAACAAACACGAGGTTCGCGGAAAGCGAGCACGCGATGGAAGGCGACCGAGAAAAGGGAGAGAGACAGCGTGGAACGCAGGAGGGAAATGCCCCGGGGTGGCTGGTGCGCGGGCGCGGCTTTGCGGGTCAGAGTGCGCCGGGTATATAACCGGGCGGTTGCCGTCGTCCTTTAGTCTTGCGCTTATCGTCGTCGCGACGACCCGCTCGAATTTGATAACGGCGCGGTAGTCGCGCGCTCGTGATCGCTTCGTTCCGAGAGGTTGTTTCGCTGATGGCGCGGAGTGCATTTCCTGTTCGGTGGTTCCGCTCGTGAGGGCTAAGGTTTCGTTCGTTCGTATCGATCTTGATCCTATCGGGAGAAATTTCCTTTACCAGAGAACCGACGTAACGACCTGGTACCACTAGTTATACGTATTTGGTTCCACGAAGATTATACAATTCTTTCGAGTGGCGCTTGTACATTTCTAAACGGTGCGTCAACCTGTTGTAACTGTGTAACGCGGTCGTCTTCGAGGCGTGTAAACAGAAGTCTGTCGGGAGTCGTGACACGAGACGAAAGTGTCGTGGAGAGGTAGAGAACGAGCTAAACGGTTGTAACGCTTGTCAAACCGGTTTCTCGACGAGAAGAAACGTGGATCTCTAGTACTGTTCTATCGAGGGTAGAGAAGGCTGAAAACTGGATCACGTTGCAACGGGGCTGCGGCCAGAGATTCGTCGATCTTCGGGCGAAATGTCGCGGGAGGAAGGAGCGTGGGAATTGAAGGGTACGAAAGGAGGAAGAATCCAAAGGCTCGAAGGGTGAAACCGAAGAGAAGAAAGGAAGGACAGGAGAAGAAAAAGGGGCGTCACTGCAGGGAATTCGAGGGTCGTGCGCGCCTCCGGCCAGATACCACCGCTTCTATAGATCTATATGCATAGGAAAGTCGCGGCGATAGAAGTAGCCCGGACACGATGGCGTGTATCTGGGTCATACAGCCGTCCTCTCTCTCGCGCGCGGGCGTGTACCCGCGTGTTATCGGTGTCGCCGCTGATTCTCCATAATTTTAGAAGATTCGTTCGTCCAAACGAAAAGAAGATAGGATCGTGGACTGGTCGTGAGAACGAATGCGTCTGGAATTAAAAAGGAAGAGACGAGAGAAGGAGGAGCGCGCGTTGTTCTCCGACTCGTCGACACGGTGCGTCGATATCCTCCCGTGGTGTTACATCGCGATTCGGATCAAACAGCCAAATCGCTAAGTTAACGAGTCGACTGTTAGTACCTTTCGCTTCGTCAGCGCCTCTGTACGAAGAGCTGCACCGAGTATCGAATGCTCGTGAAAACGGGAAACAGGCAGCATGCACGAAGCATCGTGAAGAAGGATCTTGGACGTCGATATTCGTGAGAGAATTAGCGCAGAAACGGTCAGGTTGAAACACTTGGGGAAAACGCTTCGTTGCCACGAGTTGTACACGGTTTCTCGACGGACGAGATCCACGGAACCGATGCACGCAAGCTCGTTTCGACCTCTTTGTTCGTGCAAAAGATAGTGTATCGTGGTGATCACGGTGGTTCGAACGAAACCCGTATCGGCCGGTTGTTTCGCCCGGTCGCCGGAACCGATCGGTTGAATCGTTCGCGTAGGTCCTGCAACGCGTCGTCGGACAACTCGATCCCCGTAACCGTAACGAGCTGTTACATCGTTACAGCTGTGCAAGTGGGGAGGGGGTGACACGGGGAAGAACGCGACCGACTACCCTCCCGCGGGGACAATCTCGACCGAACGAGCACCATGCGAGAACTATTATCTGTGGAAGAGCAATCAGTTTGCGCGAAACCCGTTTCTCTTTAGAGCGGACACATCGGACGTGCCGGCTCGGTAAATAACGAACCTCCGCAGTCATTTATCAAGCTCGCTACGAGGCCCACCAATGCTCAAAGTAGTCTAGTCGAAGTAAATGGAAGAGTGCAACGCGAGCCACGGACAGGTAGTATCGCGCGCGCCACCGCTTCCTGTTGGATTTCGCTAGAAAAACAGAAAAGATAAAACCTTCGAACCCCTGTTGCCTGCTCTATCTGTCGGTCTCGATCGATCGTTCCGTGATCGCGTGGCGTTCGCTAAAATGGAACGTTTACTGCTTTAATTACGAACAATCACGAGGAACAGGTCGTGACAAAAAGCCCTGTTTTCGACTTTCGTGTCCCCCGATTCTACGCGAAAAAAGAAAAAGAAAAAAAAAAAGAAGAAAGAAACGAGAAAATATCCGGTCGATGTCGTGGTCGTTGTCTTTGAGGTGTTTGAGATGCGATCAGCGATCGAGTCGTGTGACGGTGAACGGTGGATTCGTTCCACGAGGATTTATCAGCTCGGTAGATAGCGGCGTATGAGAGCTAACTTGGCTCCATGAGAGTGATTATACCCGACGATCGCGGCAGAACGTTTAGCCTGTTTCGCGCACCAGTGTAGTTCGCGTTTTGTGAATCATGAGACGACGAAACAACGGTTGCTGTTGCCAGAACAGCAAGAGGGCCGGTCGTACCGGGTGCAACGACTCGGAGGGAAACGAACCGCCCGGTTGGTGCATTTACGCGACAGTCGCTTTGGTTGCCGTTGGTTGTTACCTGAACGCGTTAGGTGGTGATTTCGTGCACGACGATATACCCGCTGTGGTGAGAAACAAGGACGTGCTCGGTCAAACACCGTGGACTAGTATTTTGAAGGACGACTTCTGGGGGACCCCTATGCACGATATCAACAGCCATAAGAGCTACAGGCCTTTGACGACGTTGACGTTCCGGTGAGTCAAAGTGCTTCTTATATGAATCTTTCTTTCTCCTTGTGATTCACGACGGTGAATTATTCGCGATGTACAAATATTCACGAATTGTTATTCACGATGATTAGATCAATAACATTTCGCGAGCGTGACGAACACAGCGTTGTAAAAATTCCAAAATATGTGCTCGATTTTTGTACTTTGGCGACCTTGAACTATACCCTGAACGTGTCATAGGTTATCGAACTCGTCTCTACAACCGTCGATTTCGTATTAGTTCTAAAAAAAATAACGGAATTTCGTTCTCTCTGATTCTGCTCGTAGATCTGTCGTTTTTGCAATCAAAGCAGCGGGAATTAATAGCGCGAACATTCTATATAATTAAACGATAGTTTCAACGCTCTTGATAATATAACGATAATGCGAGATTTCGTTATAGAAAATTACAAAAGTAGTCAAAATAATCAAATAGTATTTTTTCATAGAAATTTTATGGATTTTCAAAGATGCATCTCTGAAGATTCCGATGCATTTCTTTCGTACAGCGTACGTTTTACTTTAAATTTGTTCATAAATCTTTCATTTCGATTCCTTTCGTACAAAATCCATGCCTTGATTGTCAATAGTTCTAGCGTTCAGAATAATTCGAGACGATTACACGCGACATTAAACTTGTTTCTCGCTCTTTAACGAGTATCAAGATACAGCGTACGTGCACACGAATAATTATCATAATCGAAGTTGACGTGAATACGTTAACTTTCCTTTGGTCGCCCAAAGCAAGTTCGAGCGTTCTCACCTCGCCGAAGGAGATTATACCTTGAGATGTTAGATTATACGTCGGTGTTTCTTATCCTATCCTTAACAGCATAGTTTCTGTCACCGCGATAATTAGTCTCACGCTATCTTCCGGACGAATATTCCGACTATTTTCGAAAGGCGAGCGCTTTCTCGTCGAAATAAAGCCATTAAAAAGGAAAAAAAAAGTAATCGCAAGATCGGAAACGCGAGGTCGATTAAAATCTCCGCAAGTGGCTCGCGAGCAGCATGGCAATCAGCGCCGGTATTATTAAAACGAATTCGCTGTGCGCCATTCCTACAATTAGTAGACACTTCGCTTGGTCCACAATTAAAGCTGCTGACTCAAAATAAACCGCTGTGAGCGTGCTCGTTCCGTTGGCTTATCGCGAATGGAATAATTACACGTTGTAAGTTTCGTTGCAATCTCTTTTTCGTCGCTAGCCAAGCCGGTATGAGGCGCGATCGCGCGAAGATGATCATTCTTACGCGACGTTTTAAGGAAGTTCTGCGTTCGCAGTCACTGCAACCGGATCGTTGTCCCTGTGCGTTTTAAATACACCGCGTTTAAATGCATTAAAGCGTTTTTTAAGCTTTTGGCTTTAAACAATCGCAAATAGAACGCTTCTTTAACTTTTTTCTTTTAGAATTCCGTAATCTTCGAAAAAAGTTGACATCTAATTCTGTTATTTAAATTTGCTGTACAATGTTGGATTTATTCGGCTCGTCCTTCATTTTAATTAAATGCAGCCTGTCCAGCTAATTCCGTCGTGTTCTCTCTGTAAAGACATTAAGGATGAATCCGACAGATGTAAAACTTGAAAGTTTTATTCGTTGATGCTCCAGAAGAGCAAAGGGACTTTATCGCTGACAGCGATTAATGAGACTACTACGTAGGAAGATTGTACTCCAGTTATTTATGAAAGCTTGTAGGTTGAAGTTAGGTGGAGGAATATATGTTGGATTGTCGGAGGCTCCTTTGTCTACACATTTACAGTCCATAGCTTACGAAATAATTAGTAGTAAGCATCGTACTAAACGTATTATATTCCTAGCGAATATCTGCGCATTTTAGAATGGCAAAAAGAAAACCTAGCTATTTCTCGATTAATTAATCGCCTCAACTATATACGATCTGCGTTCACCCGCGAGGAGACAAACAGAGGAAGAAATGAAACGACGCTTTCCGCTATCGTAACCGTAACAATCCGTAACCACAGAGTCGCGTAATCACCTTGCAAGACGTCGCGATACCGTCCCTGGATAGACACGACATCTGTATCGGACAATTTCTCGAGCGGTTCCGTGTCCGTATATCGATTCGCTGGTTCCGAATGGCGAACGGAAAATTGCGGATGCGTGCCCGGTATAGCAGGATCAAGCGCCGTATGGTCGTCGCGTATAGTCCGCGTTGCGGCGGCGGTATGGTTACGGGATGGGTGACAAGAACCTGATCACGAGAAGCTGGTGGGCACACCGGCGCGTTACAGCGTATCCTGTAAACGCGAGCAGACCGCTCGCTTTCCGCCTAGCGCCGATTTGATGCATGGATACCAGTTTGCCACACTCCGCGCGCAATACTGCATATTGGCTGGTATTGGGCGATCCATCATACCGCAAGACACCGGCACATCGCTCATTCGCCTTAACGCTCCAGATGCCGTTGCCAACTTCGACGTGGAGAGACGGCTGGCCTCGTACATTCTGCCGCTAGAATGAACGCGGCAGGAGGGGCGACGTTTAAGGGTGGAAAAGGGGCGGGACGAGCGGGAAGGGGTTAGCATTGCACTTCCGTGTTTCGCGCGTTGCCGGAAGTGGAACGCATCCATAATTCCGGAGGCTCTAAGACGAGAAGACTACGGCTGCCGGCGGGTGACGGTTCGTTCGTCTTGAGATTACGGGATATTAACGATCGGGAGCTAGCGTCGTTTCCAGCTAGTTTGCGCGAGTGCCTTCTAATCGTTCTGTCCGTAATTATTTTTTCAAATAGATTTATCGTGGATTTCGTTTAGCGATGTCTTTGTTCTGTTACCAACGTTCGGACGTTGGCGTGTTAAACGCAGGGCTGAAGATAAGAAAGTTTCGTTGTTTTCTACGGCACAATGCGAGTTTCTGCAGTTGCTAGTCACGGGCCATGGTCTTTACGGCTGTTGTACTTTCGATCGCTAGGTTTCATACGTTTTGATCGTTGAACTGCAGTGTAAATAGCAGGTGTTTCAGTTTGAGGCGAATTTCCCTGAGAATAGGTTTTTTGATTTCAGTGACAGATTATCCTACGTTGCGTTTTCTTCTCTTTTTCTATATATCCGTGTCGGTATTTCCAACATGGTTATTACTATATTTGATGCATTTTATCATTTGTTTAACAGCTAGCTAATTTCGAAACGAACGTACTACGTACTACGTATACGCTCAGGCAGAAACGTTTAATATCTCTTAATAATAAAACTAAAGGCAACGAGGATATTTATTTTGTTTAGTCTAGAACTTGGATGAAGGAAACTACGACGATTATTTCCACCGAAACAGTTGCAACCCGATTAAAGCAAAATGAGAAGATCCAACTTTAAAATATGCCACAAAGTCGGACATTCTCCGAAGGTTTAAGTTCATGTAAAAACCGGACGGCTGATGACTCTTGCGCTTCTGAAAGCACGAGCTCGTTCACATGGCAACTGGAACGCGCGTCCAGAAAATACTAGTAACCAGAAAAAGAGTATAGCGTATGTTTATAATTACTCTTTTCATATCTCGCAGGGCCTGGTGTCGATTACTCTCTTTCGGTTCTAGCCGTAGGGCTATACACGGGTCAAAGATTCCGAACAATTCAGTTTCTTCGCGTGCCAGTAACTTCGCCTACATTCATACACGTACACATAAATACATATGCATGTTTCATTCGCTGTCTTTTCCTTGTTATTCTCCATGCCTTTGATCCCTTTATTGCAGAGAAAACTTTGACGGCGCTTAGAATATATTTTGCTTTTCAGAATTTCGATTTCTGTAGAAATGAAAACGTATCGACGATCCGGAAAATTCTGAGTGCAAGCTGGTTGACCCGTACATTTCACTCTCGCAATTCCCCCAGCAAAGTATCTCAGGGGTTTCCGAACGTTTCTCGCTAAAGCGGTCATCAACTCGGCTACGTGTAATGCACGGGCGCGCGCGTGTTTGCACGATTACGCTTGCCGTACGAACATGAAAACCACCTTTCGCAGATTTCTGACCAACGAAACGAGAATATCTCCACTAAACTCTGGTTCGATAACATGCGATTTGGTAGAATCGATCCCTCCGCATGAGAAACGAACTATTCCAACTTCGTTTCACGTAGCAATCGTTCGTCGAATTGACTTCTCCGCGGTGTGTGAGCGCCAAATAGTTTTAGGCCTTAAGGCCAGTTGCCGAGCAATTGCTACGAGTATGCTTTCGTGGTAAAATAAGCCGATTCTTCAAATGAAGCAACTTGTCATAGCGTTATTGTACGATTCAATTAATTTTCTCCTAGCATTTTATTAGGTTGGCAAGTAAGTGATTGCGGATTTTGCCATTAGGTGGTATTGACAAATTCCGCAATCATTTAGTTGTCAACCTAATAGTACAATTTAGTACGGTAACCAAAGAAAGTGTTCGAATACTACTCGATAGAAAAAAGAAACTTTTCTGAGTAAATTATGCGTTGTTTTGAATTTTTTGATCTTGCAAACGTTCACGACGATTAGACGACCGCCTGCACGGTATAAATAATAGTTTGATAGCAACGAAAGGAGAACTACGATGCAACAGAGAATCTAGTTTTCGTACATTTCATACGCTTTAACTGTAAGTTATATTCTTTCTTATAAAGTTGATAGTCACGATGATCCGACACGACGATGGCAAGCTAATAATACTGTTTACGTTAAACATCAAAGCTTGCAGAATTGCCTCCACTTAGTCTTCGTTACGGTAGCATATGTTGCGTGTGGTAGCGTATAAAAGAAAAAAATCGTACAAGCCTCATGAAACATCGACTTGAAATATTGCCGCGATTTTTATCTTTGCTCAACGTTGTCTCGTTTAATAATTTAAGCTCTATTTACTAATATTACGCTGCGCGTATTTTGCCGAGTACGCTGTACTATATCACACGATAATGTTTTATAACACAACGCGCGCAATTGAGCATGGGGCCAATCTTCGTGTAAAAATAAATTGAGAATAATAGAAATTTCTTTACCTAGGGCTTTCCCCGTCTCCGGGGAAATCGATTTTAAACGGTTTCTCGGTATAAATATATTTGACTGTAACGGAGAATTTAATTTAAAAAGGTAAAACATGTATTAGTATTAGAAAAAGTAAAAGGTTTAGAGACTTTTATTGTGCTATTTCTACGGAGAGTGAGAAAGGTTCTACGGGCAGTGAAGAGGAAGAAGAAAGTCAGGCTCAGGTTGCGAAACAGTTCCAACAATTTTAAAAATAAACCTACGATTGTGTACTTTTTGAGAATTCAAAGCGAACGAAATCTAACGTAAATTTTCGAGGTATGATAAATATTCAAGTTCCGACAAATTATGCGTTTGTTGAGATGCGTAAGTGTTAGAAATCTGAAATAAACGCTGGTCGCAATCCAGCGAGAGTCTTGACCACTATGCAAGTAGTTAAATAGCGGAGGAAGCTCGGTTAGATTCGCGTTTGCAACGGCGAGAAGTTTCCTGATTTCGAGTGTTCGCTGGATTATCGCGTTCGTAAATAGAAACGAACGGGAAATTGTTCCCGATTCTCCGATAAGAAACACAACGAAGATAGGATCGAGCGGCGTTTTGGCTAACAACTTTTAGTTGATGCTATCTTTTATTTAGTCATTTGCGGTAATGGAACGGGGAACATCGTCAGGAAATCATTTACGTCCGAATAATTAATTAATCTTGTTTTTTAATTTGCAAGCCGCGTCGCTTAACCAGAAATTAAAAATTGTTAGGAACTTTTCGTTCGGAAAGTATCTGGAATTTTGAGCCATTTAGTTTGAAAGAGCACGATTTCTTTTCATCGAAAAGTAATTAATTTGTAATTAATTAATTTCCTGCATTTTAAAAATTGTCAAATTTTTATTCAAAACAATTTCCTTCATGTTGTACTTCTCGATGCATTACTGACGCACGTTTTTAAGGGTATTAATTTTATTTAATTAATAACAATGAGAAGTCCCAACGGAAAGAATCTTTAGGAGGAAGGAAATTGTCAGGTGAGCGTTGAAAGTGAAAATCGATCGGAAATAAATCAGTTTAAGGAATATGGGCTATGAGGTAGAACACCAACGCTTAACTGACATAATTTTTGAAAGGTTTCTTAGCCCTTTGAAACTCTCAAACATGTCGAGGAAAAGAAAATTATTATATTTTGAATAAAGAAAGTACGAATTATTATCGACATAATGGTACGTATATGTGTAATGTTTCTAATCATATTTCTATAGTACTTGAAATATTTTTGTCGCGTTAGAGTTCGATTTTCATGGCGACATATTGATAAAGATAAATGAATTTCAAGTACGTTAATTTTACTGCTTTCAGATACAACCTTGACATAATTCATTTTCGACAGAAATAGAACAACATTTGAGAAATAGAATATCTATATGGGATAGTGTGACATCAGGGAAGGACGTGGCGTGAGGGGTAATTGTTTATTAGCGTTGTCAAAATATGTTAATGTTGTCAGCGTTTTCAGGGTGTTTGTGAGCGTTACCAAGGTATGTTAAGGGAGAAATGAGCATGATAAATGCTGTCAGAGTTGAATTTATCGTGGTCGTGTGAAGATCGTTGTGTTGTAGTGCCGTAAAAGTAGTGAAAAATAAATACGCGAAACGGGATATTGTATTCGTTTTCGTGTGAGTGCAAACGATATTGTATTTATCATACTGTAACCTATAAACTAATTTAATAACATTCCTACATCTATAAATAAAGAAATTATTACGTAGACGAGATTGGGAATTCGAGTGACGGATTTACATGCTTTACGATCTTTACAGAAATTCTGACTTTTATTATCAAATATCCCATAAAATATTCAGTACCTGTGGTAACGGCTAGTCATAGTTTTAATTTTTTATGTCCCTGTAAAGTTTCATTAAAATCCGAGAGTTACACTGCGCGTGCTTCCCTTGTCAGAGTTAGTTACAATTTGCATACTACGTAACGTACATTAAAATATTGCACTGCAATTTTATAGGCTTCGTCAGAAATTGTCACTTTTATAAGTTAAAATTAAGCCTAATATTACTGTTAAACTTTATGTCCAATAAATAACTCTCATTTAGCGTTTTTCTCACGAATTATGCTTGTTATTCCGAAGGCAATTTGACATAACGCACGAAGAAAATCAACGATTTAGTTCCACCATAATCCACGTGCACCACAGGCACGTATATATTTATGTATATAACTGGAGAAACACATTTATGTTCGTAACAAGGGCTCGGTTGAATTACGCACAAATGACGGAAGGCAACATAGAAACCGATGTTTTCTTTTTTTTTCTTTACCTGAAAACATAAAAACTATTTTGTAACGTTACGCGTTGCCAAAAGACAAATAACAAAATGAAGAAAAATATAAGCGAAAGAACACAAAAAGTTCTGTGGTTAGTAAAAAAAAAAAAAAAACAAACAAACGGAAGCTTCAGGTAAACATGATTTACCGTAACCGTTTCGCCGTTTCATAACCAGAACCACGTAGGAACACAAGATAGGAATGCGAAATACCATCAAGAAATGCAAATGTTTCCGCAAAGAGCGAAGATCCATTAAGCTTCGCGAAATCTCGTTTTCTCTTTCGTTCTCGGTTTAAACCGAGCGTCCTTTGCATTTTAATGTTTACACTCGTCCGATGAAAGGCGCAAACAAAAAGAAAGCCGAAGGCAAAGAGGAAAGGAAAGAGAAAACAACTAAAGAAAATGAAGGAAAGAATGGGAAAGTAAAGAAATAAAAAATGGAAACGAGCCTCGAATCATTCTTTTTTTTTTTCTTTTTTTACTAGTTTTCAGCGCTCACGCTCGGTTATATTCTTCCTACGTTCGAATCCGCGGGCGCGTTTTTCGCAGCGTTCGTTCTCTACCATTTATCCGCGCGCGGCTTTTTCTGCTCGCACAATGACGATCGATATAATCACATTTGCCGCAAGTAGAAACTTATACCGTTCCCTAAGAGAGATTCTTCTTTGTTTCATCATACGTCGAGAGGATAAGGAGAGAGTGAGAGAGAGAGAGAGAGAGACAGAGTCAGAAAGCCAGTTTCGCGCGTGTCGGTCAGAATAAAAATTGTCGGCGGTGAGTTTTATCCCGGCAAAGTTAGCGCCACAAAGCTTTTATTCGCTGCGCGCGGCCGTGCGCTCTTTTGTGCCGCTCTTTATCCGTTTCTGAGGGAGAGACGGTTTTCATTAGGAGTCCGCGTGACGAATTATCGCTGGAAAAGCAAGTTTCCCTTCCTAATGGATCGTCGATTACTTCTTACGGGTTCTTACTTTGATCGCAAAAGAATGTGTAAAGTGCTTGTTACGTGTAGCTGTTTTGTTTGCGGAGATGTTTGTTTTAAAGAAAACCAGAGGCTGTTAACAGGCTGGTTCCGTTCCTGCGTTGCATTATCACCGTTAATTGAGTTACTAAGAATATCCAAGTTCCGATAAGATGGACCCATGAATTTTGAAACTGTGCTTTGGTAATATTCGTAGAATATCGATGTAAAACTGGCCTAAATTGAAATTAAAAATTTAAGAGGAAGAATGACGATAAATACGTAGAACCGTTAACTAACGTCAATAAACGTTGAAATATAAAACAGAATAGAGCAGTGCTCAGACGATTGGTATAAGAATTATTAATTGGTTATATAAAGAAATTAAATTTCCTTCGATATGGGATACTTTTAACGTAGTACAAAATAGTAAACGTGCAAGCAAGATAAAAGAGAATTCGGGGGGATAACAATTGATGTGATCTCTTTGATTTTATGTAAGTTTTGAATTTCACATCAAATAATTGATGATAATTTAGAACCTTCACGAGGATTAAAATTCAAAGGTTACGTATAAAAGCTGAATTATGGATATTATTATGTAAGAGCAGGTTATTAAATTTCTTATTCAAAAACCTACAAATGTTCTACTTAATTCGTTCTATTTAATCCGTAGTCTTCTTCCAACTTTATTTTCCTGTAATTGTACAATTCATAAAGTGAGACAGATGAATGTGATTAGAGATATTAGGTTCTCAGGGAATTATGTTCGATTCCGAATAGCAGACAGCACAGCAACTCTGCGATTAAAAAGCCGCAATGCAGAAGTCGGCAGGTAGGTGTACGTATTGCTGACTATTCGCGTTTTCACGCCTCTTTAGTCTCCTGTGGCCTCTAGTCCCGCGCAACAATGTTTGCCAGCGGTGAGACTGTACCCTTTCGTAGTATCGCATAATTTTGCATAAAAAATCTCAAGCATAAATATATATAAAGTAACACAATTTTTACAATTATTATTACACAATTTTTCGTCATATCGTTATCATGTCCGATCAACGAAATTAAGAAACCGGATTATATGAATTCAAAGAACTCCAAATCCCGCGTTCTCTTTTATAAAATTATTATCCACCTTGCGATCGCGAAACGATAGGAAAGAAGCAATGAAAAACCAACCACGTAATGGATCGATATTTGAAATCAGTCAGGTGTATCGCATTTCTCAAACAGCATGGAATTCGGTCTCGCTGTTATTTCGCGACTTTCGTTTCACTCGGTTCGATTGTACGTTGGAAAATGGCTGGAACGGTTGGTTATGCGATCTTCAGCAGTTAACGTCAACAGAGAGAAAGGACAGTCGTCGGATTTTCAAAACAGTCACGCAGAAACGCCTTGCTGTTCGTCGATGCACGGTAGAACGGCTTTATCTCGTTATCACTGGCAGAGACCATAGCAAACATAGGAGTAACGAGGCGAAGTTGGCAGTTGCGGTTCGCTTTCCCGCGTATACACGAATCCTTCTGGTCCATCTACCGTGTGTATAGAGCATAGGGAGGGGAGGGAAAGGGTGACTCGTACGCGACGCGAGCATGGCAGTCAGGGGTAGAAAGCGGAAGCTTCCGGGACGTTCGCGCGATGTCACTGAAAAAGCTCAGCGTGGAAACGAACTCTGGTAAATGATCACTTTTATCGATCTCTTTTCACCTGAAGAGCACGTAGCGCACGCTGCAAGATAGTGTGAGCTTCGTTCGGCAAGCAGTCACGACGCAGTCAATCGCCAAAAGAGATAAGACACACCATGGGACTGTCGAGCTGAGAGGGCGGCTTCCGTTCAAAAGAATTTGCAAGTTAGCCGGGTTACGTGTCTCTTCAGCTACCGTCAGCGAACGAGTTTATCCATGAAAGGCGAGCTGCAGTTGCGAAAAACTGGATAGAATATTCTACCGAGTGAATTTCAAGCAAAGGTTGGTTCCTACTTGAAAAATATTATCGATCGTAGAATGTGTTTGCCATATACGTAGACCTTTTAAGAATAACGCACGATTTGGTTAAAGAAAGCGATTCGAATGTTTTGTAGCATTTACTCGGCGATAAGTACCGTATTCGCTTAGACGATTTCCTCGTTCGAAACACTTGAGCGCTTCCCTTCTGATACCATTCAGCTTTGAGCCTTTAGGTTCTTTTGACGACGAGGATTTCTTGGTCCAGCGGTTCACTTGACGCCGGTAACCTCTCGATCTTAAGGTTTAGTCGACGTCAGGGACCTTCCCATACCAGACTTCATTTGGAATCAAAGTCATCTTTGTCTCTGGCCTTAAAATCAAGTTCTCCACTTCAAAGTTCGTTTGCCACCAATTCGTATAGCATATTCGGATATCGATTAGGCGCCACGTCTTACAAAATAGCAAAGCTCAGGCATGGAAAATATTTCATCGCCCAAGGCGTTTAAATCATGATTCACGATAGTCGAGGATTTCTCAGGGTGGTTCTATGATGATTTATGAGCAAAGTCGCGAGCAACGATGCGCTGTAGCGCTCGGATGCGTGCATATGCGAGGGAATAATTATTATTAAATTACTTGACCCGACGCACCGAGCGGAATCTCGTTTCGCCGCGTTACTGACACGCATGAATGATTACGTTGCGGATCCTAATTCAGACGTGCGATATCGCATTATACAGCTTGCCACGTACGTTCCCTCGAATTCCATTACGTCACGATCCACCTGATCTGATATGTCGTTCGTTTGTACGATGAATCCACCGATTATCGTGGATTCCCCGTTTTCCTTGGCGCTTCGTTCCTTCAAAATCGCCCGGCACTTCAAGCGTTTTAACACTTTGCTGGTCGTTTCAGAATCGACTAGGTGGTCGATCATGTGCTGATCATTACGCGTTTCGCGCGAGCAGCGATGGAGAGACAAATAAAGCGAGATTCCAATATCGTACAGTTTCTATTATCCGTAGCCTTGTGTGCAAGTAATTCATCGTTAAACTGCGGATATTTATGCAGTTAAGAGAAATTGAACGAAACAAGTAAAATTATTATAATTGTAATATTATTTCTTAATTCCAATTATATTCAATATATACGTTTCCTTTACTATAGGCTTCAACGATATTGAATGTCACCACTTCTAAGAAAACTCTACATCTGGTCTTTCTAGCTTTCTAAAGCACCGGAGCCATCGACAGCGTATAGACGAAAGACTGGGACGAAGGCAGACCATAAACAGTCAACAGGCGACGTTGGCTTCGGAGTTTTCAGTTATAGGGTAACGCGCGGATCTGGACCAGCTCAAATCATTTTTTTTCATTCTTGTACTCTTCACTTCTGTATTTAAAATATATTTTTCTACCTTATAATTTATCCCCGTGTCTCTCTCTTTATACATCTAATAACCTCAGCAAACGATTCGAGATAAATCAATCGGAACCGAGTATAATCGTTACGCTAGTTGCAAAATTAGCGTGAAAGGATCGATGAAATATCTGGATAATTCAATCATCGGTAAAATTCGCGAAACACAAAAAATTCCGGCTTGAAATGCCAACGATCCGATCGGGGTCCTCGTTCATCCCATCCCTGTCAGTGCGCCACAACAACGATCATTCTCCCTTTAACGCGTTTACACAGGACACCGGGCATTGATTAAACGTCCGCGGAATATGTAACGTAGAAAACTAGTGTTGGTGGAATCGAGTTGCGGTGCGAATTCTGTACGTTACCGGCAATCGAATTGCGGTTTAGATTCGGCCGCAATAGCGAGGATAGAATTTTCAAAGGATCGTAGCCGGAACGAGGAGAACTGGACACGGTGATAAAAGAGGGAATGCCGCTTCGAAACGGAAATCTAACGAACGCGTTATCAATCTCGTGACGAAGTTCTGTTACGACGTTATCTCACGCTCGTACTCGTAGAGTTTTCAAAATTGGCAAAAACTCCAAAGACAGAAAAGGAACAGGAACTGGATAAATTTCTTAGCGATGCAACTGCGTATCGTCCACCGACTTCTTCTCGCTGCTCTTACTCCTTCCACGCGTCCTTTGTTTCGTATACGATAGCCTACGAAAGTAACGGAACACTTGTAGCACGCCTTTCACGAGCATAGAATGGACTCCCGTTTTAATCGCTCTCCGCTCTAACCGATCATGCATCGCTTGATGTCTGATCATGTACTTGCTATTCTACTGACGTCGAGGTATTCGTACTGTACTTCCAGACACCGCTATAACTTCCAATATCCACTGTTACTGATGACTAGTTGGAAATTGTGATTGCGATTATGTACCGAGACGTGACATTCCGTAAAACCTATATCTTTGACACTATTAATCGCGTAATAGAAACTTATCGTTATTATCTTTCCTGAGTTATTGAAATTTTTGGGACTGCCTATTTATCGATGGTTTTAGATTCTGGCAATATAATCGTAATAGCAGTGTCTCGTTACAGTAGCAATGAAATTCCCAAATATTTTATACAACACAATACACAATGTATGATTTTCCACAGTTTCACGAGCCACTGTAGCAAAGAATTCTGCGGTTCTCTTATCGACCTTTCGAACCTCCTGGTTTCGGTATTTTCCGTAGTACGTCTTTGTTTCGACGTCTCGAGGACATATAGTGTCGACAGTAAGAAAAGAAATTCCTCGTCCGAACGTCGACAAGAAGGTACCATTACGTGAGGACCGTTCTTTCGGCGCTGATCGTGACGAGGAATCCGGAGCGAGCTTCCGGATACAGCTCTTCGAGCTGTATCCAGCCGTTTATTGGATTCGTGAACTTTGCCACGGGGTATGTAATAACCGAGCGGGCGAAAACCCCGTAAATCCGTGAGAAAAGAAGAGGAGAAAAAGCGAAAGAAAAGAGCGGAGAAGGATAAGGTCGGAGGAAAGGAGAAACTGCCGCTCTTAAGGAGTCTGGACAGATGGAACGATATTATTGTGCCATTGAAACGAGCGCGGTATTGAAAAAGTTTGTCCTCTGCGTATTTCGATAAATGATTAATGCACGGCAACGTGGAAAATTCCCGAATCGATTTTTATTCTCCGTTCGTGTACGTTTCTACATTTTAATAGCTTTCTCCTTCTCGAACGCGATGCTTCTGTACTCTTCGCAATTATATTATTTTCCTAAATGAGTCGTATTCAAAGTTTGTCAAGGATAGCGAACAAATATATTTTTCTATCACGGTTAGTAAAAAGTTAATCGTCATTTCGAACGTAGTGGAACATTAATTACTATGAAAAGCGAAGTAGCTCGAGTCGAAAATGCCGAATAAATGGAAATAAATTCATAAATACGAATTTAGGCAGATTAAGAGGTTTTCTTAGAAGATTAAGAACGTTTAAATAGAAAGGCGAAGGTAGCGTTAAATTGTCACAAAGTTGCCAAGAAATTAATACAGTAGAAAGATAAATATATAGTCGTGGATTTTGTTGAAAATAAGAGAATAAAATTTCTGTATATTTATGAATAAATTTACTTGTATCGTTCTCAAGTAATAATATATATTTTTTACATTTGCAACAACGCGTGTAATTAGCACAAGTATTTACCTACAAAAGTGCAACATACGTTTTATAAGCGCAATTTCCAATTTTACTTAACTACGTTTTCAAAGTTCGAGCGAACTACGAAGCAAAATTATGACTAAGACTTCGTTCGAAGACGTTGTCAGACTCTTTCTATTGGAATGAACGAGCGTAACGTTTTCACGTATGGTATAATAAGCTTCGAAACGCCGAATGATCGCGACATCTCACAGCTATGCAATTTTACGAGAAAACAGCGAGAAATGATTGATCCGGAATGGCTGGCGCGACAATGACAGAGGAACCGCCGCCTTTTCGTCGTAAATATATTTTCGGCCGTGAGCTTCTGCTCTCGCAATCGTAAATGCCACTAGATGCAAATACAGTCGTCGGCGAATGGGTCGACTGCATTTACCGCAACAGAATATCGATGCCGTGGAAAGTTTGGCCATACGAGTTCACCGAGAGGGTAAACTTTCTGGATACCCTCCGGTTATCTGAATATTCATCGTGCTGCGACTAAAAACGCAGAAAACTCCTAGTTGTCTCTCTGGAATGACTGGCAGTGATCTCGCGCAATCTATCAACGTAACAGAATCGAAGCATCTTCTCGATCGGAAGGTGTATTTTCGCAGTTCGGAATGCGCGATAACGCGTGCTTCGTCACGCGAATTGTAAACGCGTTGAAATATTTGTACGACTTTCGCTAAGTTTGTCGTCGTTGTCTGAATATTCGTTACGTTGATTCAATTCTCGAATTTAGGGTATTTCGTTGACTGGAATTTTGAATTTGTCGTTTTTGTGATTGTCGGACTGAGATAAGGTGAGATGAAGGGTTGCTTCCGATACTGGTTGCTCGTCGTGCTGATACTGCAACAGTGCTGATGCTGCGACAAACTGAAAACAGCATGACCGAGTCGATAGAACGTCGACTTGGCAAACTTAATTCATTTTCGATCGGTAATCCTGTTTTATCTCTCTGACATAGCAACGATTAAATCAGACGAAAGCATCTTTACGGAAATCGCGATTTCGATGGATGATAATTAATTTCCAATAAATGGGAACGTTCGATGGAATTTGTTTCGGCGTTAAAATTGTCCGATCCATCGAGTTGGCAATTTTTCGATCGCGATATTAAAACGCATCGCGATGGTTCGTTCAATCGAATGATCGTCGCTTCTCTTCCCTATCCGCTGTTGATCGGTACGTATTTTTAAATACCTGGAAAGTCGGACACTCGCGGGTGTACTTATCGGTATGCGTCGCGAATAATACGAAAATTCATTTCGCCTCCGTCGAAAAGCTTGCTAAAACAACAAAGCCCCGGCCGAAACGCGTTTACCGCGCGTTGCACGCCGTGCGTTTATTTTCGTTCGGACTAATTCAGCATTCAGTCGGCATAACCGAGAAGAGTATCGATTTTAAGCCGCGCTGAAATGCGTTTTTAACGTTCTTTTCATTCGTATAAACACTCGATCGAGCCTGTCTCTCCCCAATTACAACACGTTCTGCACTTTTCGCGACGCGTTTAGATCGCCTGCAGCGATTCGAAGAACGCCGTGCCGGCCGATTCGATGTAAATGCTCGTGAAACGGACAAAAAGGAATAGGTTGAGGTGAGAAAGAGTTGTTAAATGTAATGCGTTAATTCCCGGTTTAACAGAGAGATATTGTATTGCTGTACGTTTCGTGAAGTAATAATTCAATGATTATCCTGTGATAAAACGAAATTTTGTTACACGATTATGTTCATATCGGTACAATGACGAGAATATAAGTGGAAGAAATCCTTGTACCAAATATAACTTCATTTGCTTCGTAATTATTACTCGAAATAAAAACTCGCAAGCTTGTTCTGCCTGAGATCGCGTACCTTTGAGTTGGACTGGCCGAGCTCTTGATTGAACTTTTCAATGCCATACTTTTATTTGCTTATACCGTTAGTTAACAATATATACTTTTCCAACGTAATGGTTTCTCGAATTTATTATATTTCGCAACTTATAATTTATAATTTAGACGAGTATTCTATACTTCGTCCGTGTCTTTATCCATAGTGGCAAACACAAAAAGTTATACTTTAATTTAATTCAGTTTGAAATTATTAGTCGAAATAAAGATCTACGACGTCTAAGAATACAAGAAGCATATTTCTCAATGCTAGATTCCATGAAAATCGAGAAATGAGCTTTTTCATAATCATATTTTAAACGGGGATGTATGTTATAAATATTAATCGGTTTGGAGTTTCTATTCAACAAATTTTCCGTATGCGTTCTTTCATTTTCTTGCTTATCTTTTTATCATCGCTAGTAACGTTTTCTTCTAATACGATATTTTGTCATTGAACGATTTCATCCGAAAGGAGCTTACAAGCAATTCTCTTAAGTAGAACGACCAGAAGGGTCGTATATTCCAGCGATCCTGTTGCGATTATCGCGAGTATTCTCGAATGTGTGATCGTGCTGTCGTATTACGACATACTTGAAACGAGAGTTTGCACGAGAGTTCTCGGTGCTGCTAATCTGAAAGCTCTTCGAGTCGAGGTTACGCTCGTTTGAAAATGCGTGAAGGACTAGCGAAAGTAGGACAAAAATTCGGTAAATGTCGAAGAACGTTGGACACGTCACCTTTCCGAAATACCGTCGACAAAGTTTTTTAGCCTTCGAGCGAGAGTTTCGACACACGCTCATCGATGTGTTACGTGCATGGCATGTTGTTTACTTATACGCTCGACATAACTGACAGTAATTATTCGACATAGTTATAATAATGGTACGCTTGAACGACGAAGAACTATAACTATGAATAGATACATTTCTTATTTTTCCGGCTATTTTAAGACGTACTTAATTTCATACTTATTTCGTTGATTTATTTTTACCTTCAGTCACATTCTTTGGTCGATCATTCTTTTTCTAAGAAGGTATTTTTTGTCGACACCGGTAAGAATTCTGATAGAGTATGCGATTATCGGCGATCGACTACCACGCAAAGTGGTCACCCGTGTAACGTTGGATCGAGTACTTCAATCTCTAAAAGTGCAATCGGTTTATTTTTATTAGTCAACTAAGTTAAAACCACGTATAAGTATACTCTACCAACACACGTTTTTATAACTTCAAACGATACATCCGATACCGAGAATAACAATGGGAAAAATGTTGTGTAAAGCAGCAAGTTACGTCATCGTGACCATTTATCAAGCTCGAAAACAATAATATCATCCCCGCGATAATACAGACCTACGCTTCCATTTTCATCTATTATCCCAGGTAAGAAACAAATAATCCGATAATAACATCTTATTTCCAGTATCCTGACACGTGACTCAGGGTAAGTTCCGATTAAAAAAGTTTGAAAAACACCCGAGACCCTTTCTACCTTACATAGTCCACAAGAGATCGCAGCATCGTCTTCGGAGACGAATTATCGCGAACGAGCGTACAAATTTATACCTCTCGTTCCCGGAGCAAGCCGTGAAAGGAATGTATCCATGAAATTTTCAGCCATTGGCGAGGTGGTATGGTTGGAATCGTGACTTCGCCGAGTCTATCTCGGCTCCGTTTTCATTGAATAATTACGCGAATGGTAGGAAGGTGGCGGCGATTCGTTATCAGGCGGACGTGTCGTTCGATTCCTCGGATCCGTAGAGTCGACGGTGGATCACGCGCCTCGCGTGCTGCCGGTCTCACCGTGCGACCCGGTCTGTTTCAGCAGGAGGAAAGGACGACGGGTTTCATGGCTCGCGTGGTCGAAGCGTGCCGTGAGCCAGCGCTGTAAACTTGCCTCGCTCGATCGTGCACATGCATTAAAGAACACTTTCCCAGCACGGCCACCGATATTCACGATAGGCGGTGCTCGCTGGTTGAGCACTTTATTGCCTCGTCGCGTCGTCGCACGACCACGCATAATTTTCATCCGGCTTCTATGCGTCGAGCTAACGTCACCCCGACGTCAAGCGAATTAATTAACGATTAAGTGTCTCTCTCTCCCATTTCTATCCCCCATGATTCTCTAATCCCCGACCACACTCCGTCTCCTCGCAGAAACGCTGATTATCAGCGTTTAATTATTGCGGGCTAATCGTTGAACGTGTCGCCGGCAAACATCGTGCTCGGATAATTGGGCGTGACGCGTCTATTGTGCGATCTGCTCCCTCTCTTATTTTCTCTCGCCGCCCGAGGCACTTCGAATTACCAACCTCTCGTTTCGATTCGCATACATATCGCGAAGGATTTTTCTCGGTAGTTTTAGTGGAACGTGGTGGTTTTCACTTGCCCCGTGTAGCGAGTGCCAATGAGTGGATTTCGATACAAATTTGTAATATTCGTCGAGTAACAAAGCGGTGAAAGTGATGGAAATATACTTGAAAATTGTAGCTTTACCGCTGTTTTTTACGTTTTTATACTAATACCTTTTTAATAAGACTGTAGATACACCGCTACTATCCTGAGTGACGCATCTGTGTACGTTTAATATCGTTTTGTTTAGAAGCGTGGTTCTGGAAATACATAAGGAAGACGCAACAGCTACATGTTCCATTAATATTCGCAAACATATTTTAAATAAACTCGGTTGAAGAGTAAGAAGCAACCATCTACTGC
This sequence comes from Bombus pyrosoma, assembly GCF_014825855.1. Lineage (NCBI taxonomy): Eukaryota > Metazoa > Arthropoda > Insecta > Hymenoptera > Apidae > Bombus > Bombus pyrosoma. Next base: position 4,698,637 of record NC_057775.1, read on the forward strand.
TGGCCTTCGCTAAAAGCGATCAGGTTTTCTTCTTTCAATTAGAAAGAAGCCCGCAGATTCAATATCTACTTGACGCATCGCCTACGTACAAGAGTCCCGTCATTTCTTCAACTGAACAAAGAACAAGCGTCTAACTTAACGAAGAGGGGCAAGCGGCCGGCAAGCACGGAAATCGAGCTTCTTTATTTTCACCGCGGCGAAATTTTTTCCCTGGCACAATTTAAATCCGCTTACCATCCCGGCGGCATGCCGACGCAAGTATTAATTTAAGTTTCAACGGCGAACATCTAAAGTTGGCGGAAACAAGGCCATCGCGGTCCGCCGCGCCGGCTTCAAATTCATCGCAAAATTCGTCGGCCCCTCAATTAAGCGATGCGGGTACACTTTTATCAAGGTACTGTCGGGCGCGAGAAACGTCACGCGAGGAATACCGCGCATTCGTCTCGGTTCCGCTTCCTGTCCGGCCGCCTCGCTGAAATTACACCCTTAATCGCGAATATTTATCCGCAATTATTATCGTCGCCTCTCGAACGGGCAAAATTACGCGCATTTATGTACGCAGATGTGCTCGAATAATGGGACGGTTTAATTGCGTGACTGCACGACGAATCCTGGGAATTGTACGAACTGTTATATTCATGTGCATGTATGTGTGCTTGTATGCGCGCGCGCGCGTGAACGTAGTTATCATGTAGGAATGTACGCGTGTACACGTTCGTTGTGCGAGTTAAGGCAGCGAGGACGCTTTGCCAACCTCCTACGGCAGATAGTTAATTACTTAATTACGTTGCCGTAATTAGCTCATAGTTTTGAAGTCGGGCACAGACCAAGGCGCGTGATTAACGAATCGCTGTGATAATAAAATGCTCGCCGCTGTCGAAATTCGCGCTCACGCTCCTTTGTGCGCCAGAGATGTGAATATGCATCGCGCACAGACGTTCTACGTTTCGTGTGCTTTTATTTCGACTAATTTACATCACGCTTGTTATTCTCCTTCCGTTTCAGCGAGCTTCTCCTTTTGCTACGTTTTGTATCGACATTCTGCTCGATCTTGGCCGCAATTGCGAGAAGCTATGAAATTAAGGATCGATTTTTGTTTACGATACTGCAGTTTGATCGAAGGTTTCTAGGATGTGGTGTTACCTAGATGTTACCTTACGTAATTACTATTGAATATTACCATCGAATTTTCATATTTAAATAGGATTATTTAACACCACGACTCTTAATCGAATGGTCGGATCTGCGAAATTTCAGATGTTTTGCTTTTGTACGTAAATGCTAATTATCGAAATCGTACAGATGCTTTCAGCGAAATTAATATCGACTTTTATATTGCACATGACTATTTGTATTTTTGATTGTAATTATCTATGTAGAGTAAATTTGGAAACACAATGTATGTCGATAATTCTATCGTTGAAGATTATTCAACGACGAATCCTACAGCAAAGGATCAACTTTTTATTTAGGTGTATCGTGTCAATTCTGATTCTTATTGATCGTTCTTATCGATTACTAAATAATTCTTAGTCTTTTCAGGAATACTTCACTGCGTTCGATTGAGCATTTGTGTTTCGACGTGGTAAAAAGGTGTTTGGCAGAAACTTGGAAACTCGACAAGAGAACAGTTTACAATTATCGTGACATCAGCGTGCTAACTACGTACATCTATTTCGTCTCGCGAGATTGACATAGGAACGTGAGATCGCAATTTTTCTCGAAGAAAAAGATAGGATGAAAGAGCAGGTTCCATTCGACGCTCTAAGAATTAAAGTCACGTTTACGTATAAAGAGGTTGGCTGTTCACAGAGGCAGATCGTTATCCGGCGTAATCGATAACAGAAGGGGTTCCGCTTATTTCAGCGAATTCAATTTCAAATCGAGCCCTCGGGCTGCTTTCTCTCTCTCTCTCTCACACACACACTTCCCTCTCCCCCCTCTCGCTCTTTCTCTCTGAATACCCGTTCTAACCAATTTAATTACAGTATCCTTCTTTGTGATGCGATATGTTACCGATCGAGCTGCCATTATATGAATGGGATCTAAAGAATAATCTTTCGCATAATTAATTCCTCTCATTGTTCCGCATTGTCGTTGAAGTTTGTAGAGAAATTTTTTTCTCCTCGAGATTCATATACAGTGCGTTAACCTACTGTATACCCGGTTGTATTTCTTACTTAGTTAAGGGTAAGGAACGTAAGTCTGGAAAAAGAAAACAGGTAGTATACGACGCTGTAAAATCTATTTTCCTATAATCTGAATTTTTCTTATGTACAGTAATACATTCAATTAGACTATAGACGCATCTGTTTTATAAACAAGAGTACACATTTTCTTCGTAATATCTCGTATATAACAGTAGAAAGGCAGATGATGTTGGGAAAATTGGTATATCATGAAATATTTCTCATTGTCGATAAAACGAATGAACTTTTCTAGACAACGTTATTTAACGGAATATTATTTAAAAGTTGGAATTCTATCTGATAAAAAGTAATCGCTAGATGGAAATTGAAAATTTAAATGTGTAGTTATTTAGAGAACACGCATATCGTACAGGAGCGTACAAAATATTTAAACTGAAGTAGCAGCTGTGATATTTAAATGGCGCAACAAATTTTAGAATCTGATCTTTTAATTATATTTATAAAAATCCGAATTGACATAAACATTCGCTGCCTAATGTTAAGCGCCCGTGCTAGGACCATTAAGATATGCTTGATTATTTACAACTATCATTCTTCGAACAGAAAAGTAGCTCACCGATGACATTATAGGAAAAAATTCTGATATTAAAGCCTCGTTTGGTCAAATTACTTCGATTCAACCGATTTTTAAATTCGCATTGATAAAGCGTGCTCGTATTGCTTGAATTCAAGTAGCTTGACTAATGTAAACGAGGCTTAACCACCTGCGCGTCCTATATCTTTACTTCATGTAGTTATTTTCATACTTAATACAGACACGTTAAACCAGATTATATTTCTGTTCATGACACCTTGGGAAGCACAACCAGGCCGAATTTCCAAAGGCAGATCGGATCCGTCTTCGCGGACAGTCTCTTGTTTGTGTGCTTAACAGTAATGACAGTCAGACTCTTTGAAACTTGTATTCGTCTCTCCCCATACTTCTTACCTTATTCTTTGTCTTCAACACTTTTTTTCTACCATACTTCTCCAGGTGTCAGTTCCATTCTTAGAACCCTTCGTTCGTTGCATCTTGCTTTGCCCGTTGAAAACGAGCGCTCCGCTTTTCACGGAAATCTTTATGCGCGAAAATGCGACCAACCGTATTCACCTCGCTTGAACTCGCTACTCTTTCTTTTTTCCTTTTCTTCCTTCTTTCTCGTCGAATCGCTAAATACTCGTATTTGCCCGTTCACGCGCTAGCAAAATCGAGAAACGTCACTTCTTAAACAAATTTTTTCAATTTTCAGCGCTGTACTTTTAATCGTTCTCGACGATTTGTCGCATATGAAGTCTACGTAGATTTTTAATTAATTTTAAAATTCAATAGCTCGTTAACCAATCGCACATTACCAAAATTGTGTTGTTATTAAATTTGGTGCTGAAGTTTGTCGTAACAAGTAAGTACTTCCTTTTAGTTATCTTCTATGCAAATTGTACCACCCCATAAGCAACGCAATTCTTTGAAACTTGAGTATATATCTCAATTTCTTTGGGTTTCCGTAGATTTGTACACCTTGAAACTTGCCATAAATGCATGAACGTCCGCGTTCTCTTCATTGTACATTTTTTCAGATACTTTTCATTTCGATCTCTCTGGCTGAAATTTTGTATTTTAATGGCTGATGGCCCCGTATTGATATAAATTCGAGAACAAACAGGAATGGCAAAGGACGTCGATTTATCCGGTCAACGGTATTCCTTTTGTAGACGCGTTTTAGCATTACCATAAAATAACACGTTTACAGATATTCGTCGGTGGTAATTCAAATTTCAACTTGACGGTGGGGCGGATTTCGTCGGTCTCGAATTTATGGGATTAACGCGGATATATTTTCCACGTTGTACTTTGCCGACGCGACACAGGAGTTACATAATGAAATAATACGCGTTTGTAAATCCATTTTATGTAACGCTTAAATTCCAGTTCTCCTGTTAACTGGGAAAATTATTGAGCTTGCTCGCATGCTGTTGATCGGACCTGCGAACTTTCGTGCCCGATCGTCCGATTACGTTATCCAATGTCAACGTAATTTATGATTTTCCTCCTTTATTTTTTATCCTTATTATATACTCATTGTTTTTTTATCGATCTGCTTTCCTTACTGTTCCCTGGATATAACATCGTTCGTGGTGATGTGTATGTAGTATGATGATAAAGTTGTGCGCTCGTGTGCACAGCATGTATAGGAGTTGGTCTAAGACGATTATTTTTAACGCTGTTGCTTTTGTATCGGAATTATGGAACTATCTTTTTTTATCCATTATATTTTCTACATGTATAAGGACCCGGATTTTTATTTCACTTTTCCCTTTTTTATCCTTATTCTTTGAATTCTCTTTTTCCACAGTAGCTTACTATTCTTTAGCTGTCTTTGCTTACAATTAGTTTACCTCTACTTTTTACTTGGTTTATTCTTCGTTCCTTGATAATGTTATTTACTTTACTATACCCTGCTGCCTTTCATTATTCCCCTCTCCTATTTTTATTTTTCTGGGCCATATGTGTCATTTGTAGACAGGAATTGTATCATTTCGTGTACTTCGCCAAGGATATTGTACGATAATTTAATGTCACTCCATGTAGTGAAACAAATATAAGGGAGAAATAGTACAGCGAGCCAGAGTTGGAGGACAAAGATAGAAATATAGTTTGAAATATTATTAATACAGTTTTCGTTAACTGTATAAGGTAATCTAATTAGTCCACATTAGAGCAAACTTAACTAAACACGACCAAATCATCGAAGGATACACGTTATCACAAGTCAATTAACGTTAACCTTCACTGAGATGAAAATAAATATTTATCGTACTTCTATATAAAAGATATGTACGTCTCTGTAGCTATTTCTTTTTGTCGCATCGCTGTAATTATAATCATTCATGCATGTATAGCGTATTTAAGTACGTGTATTATCACACATATATATTACTGAAACAACAAAGCAACAAACGTTTGGTTAAAACAAAACTGAATTCAGCGTTAGAATTAATAAATGAACGTAATAAAATAGTAACGCTTGATTTGAAGTTCACTGTTTCAAAAACGAAGTACAACGAATCGCGTCCTTTCTATTTCCCACTCTCGTTCGCCAGTCCGGGAAATTGGACCTTCCGCGTTCTCCATGGACCAGCGTCGTCTTTCAATTCTTTACCCGTTCAGCTTCGTTCTTGGATAACGTCGCCTAAGCTTCGCTAGCGAGTAAAAGGTAAAAGACCTTCTTCGTTCTAGCTTCGTCGCTAAGAAAATTAAGACTAAACGTACCTTCCACATGCAGAACTGGAAATGTAATCAATTATTTGTAAGACACTCAAAGCAGGACGTGGCTCGACATTCGATTCTAACTTATTGAGATACTCTAAGTAATTGCACGTAACATCAGCACAATCTATCGATGCGCATGGAATGTCTAAAGAAGTACAAGTATCTTTATGGAATTTTAATTTGGTAACCTGGTAAATAATATACAGATTACTTTAGCTGATTATTTTAATCTAATCATTGATCCTTATTGTTGAGATATAATTTTCTGTGCTGGACTGGGTTAAACGCGCAGTAAGAATACTTGTATCAGTGTGTAGGAGTATGTGCGTGCGCGGCGTCTCAAAAACAGATGGATGTAAACTGTTGAGTCGTTAGAAGCATCTGGAAGAGTCGTCGGTTAACAGTCGGGTATGGAAGAAAGTGCTGAGACGCGTGCAGATATGTATCGATAAATATAATAGAGATCGTCCATTAAATAAATGTATAACTATTTAAGCATTAATTAAAAGTGTAAATTTTGTGTTCCCATAACGTTATTTCGGCTTCAAAGATCCAAAATTCTCAACACTTATAAATGAAAATTACATATTAAAAGAAACCTAAATACTGATACGCAGAGATGTATCTACCTTGCTCTAGCGATATTGCAAACAATAGTTTTGCACGCTTCGTAAAATTTGTATAAGCTGCTCTATGTACCATGGGCGATGGTTTACAATGATACTAAGTGCGTTAAATATGAAACGAGAGAGTATATGTTTTACGTTGCCCATTGGCGTAGTGTGTTAGCGTACAGGCAGTAAAACCACGTAAAGAGCACCAGCCGTGACTAATTCTGCTCTACGGAAGCATTTTTTCCAGAGAGCCGGCGTCAAACATGAACAAAGTCGTTGGTATTGCTCATATGCAACCATAAAGCCGTGCATAAGTGGCGTGTCGTACCGTTAATCCCGCGCAGTCGTAAAGCGAGTAACATAAAATATACGGGCTCTTGTCACGGCAATCTCGTTCGCGAATCAGCTTGTCGCATTCCGCTTCGGGGCTTGCTACCGGCGCGGCGTGTGGATATTGAGTTGTTCGACGTTGACTTCATTATGTATGACGATACAGCAAAGATTCTCTTCTACCTGTGTTATTGCAACTTTTATTCTGAATAGAGCTTTTTCGTCGTTCGTTTCATTCCAATAGAACTTTGTTGAAAAAAAAAGAGAGCCGCGAAATCTCCACGCGAGTGGATTGTGTTACTCTCGTTGAAAGAAATTTACCAGGATAATATTCGAAATAGCATTGATTTCGTAAACCTCCGTATGCTGCAACACTCTTGTTTGTAAGTGGAATTCATCAAGGCCAGTTTACCTCTTATTAGATTCGATAATTTGTGCTCGATATTCATTCATCAACATTTGCTCACAATTGTCAATTATTTTATTCTGGAGATTTTAAGAGCGAAATCCATTTGTCGTTTACGCTTTAGCGATAGATGTGCGTATGGCGTTTATAAAAATTGGATTATTTTCTAACCGCAGATATATTCCTTTTACGAAACATTATTTGTATAAAGCGATAAATTTCTCGCAGTATTCAATTTATCGTGACAGTTCGAAGCAACAAAAGCTTCGTTATCTCAAAAAGGCCACGCGGCAAGCGTAGATACGTATAAAACATCAAAACGACTTTTTAACGCGAGAATTAAAAAGCGCAACGGTGCTTATAAGCTGTAATTGAAACAAAACATTCAACAGAGCGAACGTCGAGGCAAACAAAAATGAAAAGCCAGATTAATTTTGCAGTAATCGATATTCGGGTGAAAAAAAAGTATATTGAAAAATATATCGCTTTTCAGATTTGTTACGCGCATCCGTTTGACTTACAATGCATCCCATCACACAGCAAACGGTTTATATTAACGCTTGCTGTAAAGGTCAATTTGTTTGCTTCCATTGGAAAACTTTTTCAAAATTATAATCACGCTCGTGTAACGTTACGTCAAAAGAATCGAACGCACGTTTTTTCGTCGAAATGAATTCGACGCATTGCAAAAAACAAACAGGTTTAATCGGTTCGCGATATTTCGCTGTTGACATTAAACGTTTCGTATCTCGTTGGATGATAGTCGTGTTTTTTCTCGTATTTTTCTCGATTTCCCAAAGTACGAGATCCCCTACGCTTCTAATACGAATAAGTACGAAACGAGAAGGCTAACGTTAATTTACCCTAGCGAATCGAAGCGATAAGAGAGTCAGATTGTGGCACACTTGCCCGCTCTAATGGATCAGATCCCTGCGGAATTGCTTATTGCCTGTCAATGTTCTCTGCCGACCATTTCGCAGTTCTACGCGTTTTGCATCGAACAGATTGCCGTCCCGTTACCGTTGAACTAGCACCAAAAACGTTTCCCTTCTGCCAACGTTTCCGATTCACGATCCTCGTATCATCGCCAGGGAAGAGTATCTCGTGATAGAACACGGTATCTTATCGGATTCATAGATCTTTCGGAGGATCTTCATTTTCACAGAACCTATCTTTGGTCTTTCATCTTCTTGCCGAGTTTAAACATTAGAACGTCTATCGTGTAGTTTGACGTTCTAGTAAAAGTCTTTCGTGATCTTATTATGCTGCGCGGACAATGTGATAGAAGTCTTTCAGAGATAGATCACGAATATTTGTTCATTTATGGGAGATTCGAAAATTGCAAAAACGACTAAAACGCGTATAATAGGAAAAGACGTTGGAGCAATCACCTAACACGGTTCTGGGATAGAACGCCGCCTGCGTTCGTCTGTGAAAATGACTTTTCCACGCTCGAACTGAACTATAATTTCATTCGATAAAAACAGTTTCAAATTTCAGTGCGTTATTAGTAATTAATAAAAAATAATCTTCAAACAAAAACAAAGAAATTCTGCCCTGAAAGAGATAGAAAGTAAAAGGATTAACATCAAGTATCGAATACTGCAATATGCCGGGTAAATATTTCACACTGGAATCTGTTCAACACTGAACCGTTTAAGAAGATAGACTGTAAGTGATTATTAATCTTGGCAGTTACGTTCAACCGTTGATTGTTCCTTAAACTAGCGACGTAGCGTATCGAAGAACATTTCACTGATGACATTTTCGTTTTATGGAGATGAGACGTTTAAGGTGGTTTCGACAATGTTTAAACGTCATGAGCGGGGCAATGGGAATGTTTGAACTGCAGAGTTGTGAATTTAACTGCGCTATAATAATTAATTATAATAACAAACTGTTAAATGCGTCTTGTGCTTGAACACGGTACAGTTTATTTAGGACTTGTTGATATTTCGATTAATGAATCTTGCTTCAATTATCCATGTCATATGTTGCGAGAGACTTCTTTAATAAATATCTCGATACGAAAGTTCGATGCGTTATCGATGCACAGTTTTTACGAAAGAAACAGATCGTTCGAAACGACGAGAGAAATATTGTATGTTAAATGTATAATTTCAGAGAGATGAGATTCTGGAACATCGGATAACTTATTCATCGATGAATACATAATTTCTTCTAACTGATTTGAATAGACGATGTCATAATCCTCGGTATAAAGAGCGCGATATTATGGTAGGTATCATTAAATAGTAAAAACGCAATGAATCAATGTACTTTCATCTAAAATGCAGCTTCGGCATTGCGCGAAGTGATTATGCGTAATCCAGAAAATCGAGCATTAAAATTATTTAGCAGTTTCGAAAAATTTTATGCATTTGAATCGACTGTTTGAAATTGGAACAAGTATCATCGTATACAATGTATGGCAGACAATGCATATCACGGTATTATATACGTACATAAAAATTGATCATTTCCAAGCGCATGAACGCTTACGAGATGATTTTATATTTCGTATTTTATTTTATTATTGAAATAGCATTATTATACTTTATTCGTGCGACATTTGAAATCGCACGATTTTTAAACTACAAACCATAGATTTTTACAATGGTACGCGCATGGTACGATACTTTTTTACCTCACACTTTGTATTTGCGATATGATTCTCCCTATACAACAGCAGAGAAAGATGATAGGAAAGATCAAGAAGATGATAGGTATCCTGAGGGTGAAAATTCGCTCATCCGTTTACCCTACGTATCGTAATATTAAGTTCCAAGATTTCTTGCTCCCTCTCTGCGGTTCAGATGTTGTTCTTTCTTACCGGTTTCTGTTGTCAGAATAATCTTACTAATAACACCTAATGCGTAAATCTAAGAACATTCTCAGATTATCAATATATTCTCAATTCAAAGGATCGACATATATCGTCGAATTGTCAGTATTTATCGACAAATCGCATCTTCCTTGAGAATCTTGAGATATTAAGATATTATTGTTCGTCTGGGGCCACTCTAACATCACGCTGGGGAATTAAATTAAATTCTCCCGCAATATATTAAAAACCCAATCTAACTGTTTTAATTCCCCCTATATTATATCACTTGGCAAACATTAATTACCAAGTCCGATGTAATTCACATCTTTCCTCTCTCAGCAAGATCGTGTTACCTTAGCCTAGATATTATCGCGCGTATAATATTCTCAATAAGGGGCAAACGAATAAATCTCGTGGCTCGTGCAGAAAGTTTCGAGTCGGTGCTCGTCTTGCGCTTGCATTTCGTAGATTGAACAAGAAGCGGGAGTTGCGCTGGTCCTTCGACGGTGGCGCGCAGTTAGAGCAGCAATTTACGTTTAAACAGCGCTGGGCGTAATCTGTTTAAACTCGTGGAACAATGTACGGAGGACGTGGCGACGTTATCTGTGCAGCTTAGCGAAGCTGAACGCCTACAAACAGCGAAACACGGACGGACGGCTTCGAGGTTTGCGACGTCTCGACTTCGGTCTCCGGTTATTTCGATTGTTTCGTGCGCGAACGGCGAATTTGAGCCGTGAACTGTTCGGGAAGAGTGGCTTGTATATCGGTTTTCCAACGTGACGCGGCGTTCCAAGGTATTTGCTACTCACCCGGTGAACGTCGCTTCCGGTCACTGGTGACGCGAAGATAACGCGGTATTGCGCGGAGAATTTGCTAGAGGATTCGTTACGGGATACACTGGCGTATCTTACTTACCGTAAGACGAAGTTTAGTTCTTTTTCTGAAAATGAGTCATGCAACTTGCGCGTGATCGTTGTTCTACTAAAAAATTAGTTTTAGTATTTCGCGCCAACGAGATATTGGGGATTTTTCATATTGCACTTGTAACGGTTACGTACGATCCTCTGAATGTGTCTCTGAATGTAATATCAAATAGTACGATCGAACCGTGCTATCTTTACCAATTTATAACATGAAAAGACTTAAAGGTGAATGCGAAATGGATGCGCGACATGTACGCTAACGCAACCTTGTGAAAATCCGGTAGATTCCATCTAACATAATCTCCTACAATCTGGAAACATAGCAAGATACAAAAGCACGTTGCCTCTTGTCGATAACAGATTTCAAACAGTGGAGAGGATCTGCGGTTAAAAGTGGCGGCTAAAATTAACGAAGCAGCGGTAGCGAAGCGAAAACAATAACGGAGCAATCGGCGCGAAATAGATTAGATCGGTGAATCGAGATTTTCGGCCGGGTGTTTTATCGCGCGCGCTGCCCGTGCCATCGCGTCCGGCGATTTATTACAATTGCTTTAACGGCGTATCAGAGCTCTTTGCACGATAAATTACCGTTGTATTGACCGAAAACCGAAGCTTCGGTGTAAATCGTACGAGCCAGGTCATGAAACTGAAACACCGTAGATTTCGTGGGTTTCGATTCTGCCGATGGTCAGAGAAGGGTGAAATCGTTGTGGTCAGCTGGATTAGGTCTGATTCGATTCTGGCGCAGCCTCTTGCCAAGATCCATTTCCCTTCCGAGGGTCTGGCCGTTTTCGAATTGGGCCAATATCGGTGGACCAACTTTGCGAAGTGGCGAGAAAGGTAACCAGAAGTGTCATCGAAAGCCCTTTTTATGCCCTCGATGTCCCGGCTTGATAGTGAAATGATATAGGCCGCGATGGAGGGCGAAGAGGTTGAGGAGGGTTCGATGTGCTTGCTCGCCCATCGTCGAATTTTTCCGCGCTGTGAATTCTTCGCCGAGGTCATCTCGGATCGGACGAGAGCGTCACCTCCCTCGGACTTCCATATATTTGCAATTTAAATCCCTCGTTATTTTGGTAACGTCCGACTCGCAGGAAATTGGGAAATGAATACCGTAAGAGCACGGTATTCCGCGGCAGATAAGTGAAAATATCGGGTCGCAATTTCGCGGCTCTGTGTGTAATTATATGAATTGGATATATTGGATCTTCTGCATCTAATAATTAACTCCTCGGCGCGGATTTAATATCGTTCTAAACGTTATCCACGATTAACTTAGAAATGTTCGCTTTTACAGCTTTTCGAAATTGTGCTTGGTCATCCTGAAAATTGCAGGCAACGCGAGAATCTCCTCGCCGCAGCTTCTATCGCGTTTGATTGAAATTACACCGTCTGCACGTGTGGAAGAAACGCGCGACCGATCGTATTGCGATGCTGGTAAATTCTATAGCGCTCTTAAAATTGATCGCGTTACGCAGCCGATGATTTTGAGGAATCCAAGGACGGTCGGTGTGAAATAGGGTGTGTCGATGAAGTTGCAGCCCTTAGTCCCCGCAGGAGTCTGAAACCCGTGTTTCCGATCATCCGATTGGGGCTACGTGGTGCATAGTCGGTCGGTGCTTACTATCTCTTGGCACGCCACCACCACCGCCGCCATCAACCACCACAGTTCCTTCTATATCCAGGCACACAGCACGCCAATCCCTAATCCTGCCTGGTAATTGTTTTTGTACCCTCTGTGTCAGCCAATTATCGATTGAGCCCGAAAACCGGGCGTAATCAATTATTTCGAAAGTCTCCAGTTAAATCTTTCGCAAGCGACCATTCACGCGTGTTTCTTCTTTATTCCACGTATGCCCGTTTCTAGTACGTTTTAGTATTGTGCGTAGCTTGTTCGTACGTTTGAGAGAATGTTCATTGCGGTTGTGAATGAAACGTAACGCGGCGGGCAGAGAAGACTCGACGAATGCATGTTTGAACGCGAATATACTTTGGTACGTATAAACGAATATTTAAACGATTTTCTGTCATCGCTATTTTTTTATCAACGTTTCATAGAATTTTCTTATCGTTATCTTTTTCTTCTCCTTTGCAATCGCTTTTTTACATATTGCTCGATAGTTTTGGTAAAAGATAAAAGGGATGAACATTTTCTGACAACTTACTACGAATAAACGGGGGATCTTTTTACGCAGTTATGAAAAATTCAAAGACGCAACAATACACGCTCGTAATACGTGCAGCAAAAGTATATGTACAAAAATACATAAAATATATAAAATATCCGAAGTAAAGAGCAAACCTCCCATTTCCTTCCGCCTCCAGATTTTTTTCACTAGCCCGAACAAAAATATAATCCTGCGTTTTATATACAGGGTGGTTGGTAACTGGTGGTACAAGCGGAAAGGGGGTGATTCTACGCGAAAAAAGAAGTCGAAAATATAGAATAAAAATTTTTCGTTCGAGGCTTTGTTTTCGAGAAAATCGACTTTGAATTTTCGCTCGGTACGCGCGCACTTTATCGCGTCTCGTTATAACGGATCTCACTGTAGATCGTTGTCTCGATGGATATTATCGCAGTTTAAGTTTGTTTTTGCCATAACGGAAGATTAGGAATACATAATGAAATAATATGAAGTAATCATAAAGTTTATTATTACAAAAATTGCTGAAAATGTTGCCCATTCTGCCGAACACATAGTTCTGCTCTTTCAATTAAATTTCTATGAACACTTCCTAACGTATTCGATTGTTTTAAAGTATGAAAGGCTACAATAATCTTTTCTTTCAATTGCTCGCAACTTGCGATTTCTTCGGAATAGACGATTGATTTAATATGGCTCCATAAATAAAAGTCAAGCGGAGTTAAGTCAGGAGAGCGTGGTGGCCAAGCTATTGTTCCAGCACGACCAATCCAGCCTTGGTAATGTTGGTTTAAAAAATCTCTCACATGACGACTAAAATGTGGCGGTGCACCCTCTTGTTGAAAAATTTGAACTTCCTCTAGTTCTCAGCGGTACGTCTTCTAATAATTCCGGTAGTTTGTTTTGTAAGAAATCGAAATATGCTGCCGACGTTACATTTCCTTCGAAAAAATATGGCCCAGTAATTAGATGTCCGATTATGCGAAAATTCAAAGTCGATTTTCTCGAAAACAAAGCCTCAAACGAAACATTTTTATTCTATATTTTCGACTTCTTTTTTCGCGTAGAATCACCCCCTTTCCGCTTGTACCACCAGTTACTAACCACCCTGTATAAATATCCACGATCTACTTATGATAAAGTACACAGGGTTAAAATAAATCGTTAGAATTCGAATGTATTGCTCGTAAATTTATCTAAAGTTGGTTTTGTCTCTTGTAATTTTAGATATGAGATACACCATAAAGCTCATCGGCATAGATACTAACATTAATATTTATTACTGTTTGCAATCGATCACATTAAAGTTCATTTCGATTCCTATAAACCGTCGAACACAAATACACGTTACGTTAATGAATTTTTCCATTTCCATAGCGGTGTTAACGTGCCGTTAGCTTTTCCGTCGTTTATTTCGACCATACGACATTTTACGGTTCGCCAACATTTCTGTAATACATGTGTACGTGTTTACGCGTTCTCGGTGCATTCGATTCACGTTGAATTCGGCAAATTTCGGGGATGAGGGGGATTAACTCGTCGGCAAGAAAGTTCGTTGAGTACGAAGCGTGGAAATTACCATTAAATATGAATATTTTATGCCACCCCCGGTGCGCTGAATTCTCGGACGTTAGTTAGTGTATTTCACGCGCACACGCGCAGCGAGCAGCGAATGTGACGATGAAGCAATACTTTCCCGTGCAATAATACCATATTTATGTAAGCAAATTCCCGGCCTCTCATCGGGAGAGGCTTTCGAAGAAGAATTTGCATTTATTTGAGGAGTAGCTTATATACCAGTTGCTCGAAAGCCCCGTCCTCTTTTTCATGCAAATTCGAACGACTTTGTCGTAGCCAGGAAGGGAAACTTTCAACTCCTCGCGTTACAAAGCGGAAGGTAAGTTTTCTTTCCTAACTCACACACGATGCGATGCCCTAACCTTTTAAATATTTAGGATATGTTAGTTGTAATAGATGCTCGATGATTTTCCCTCGTTTGTCGAAAATGTATTGTTAGATCATTCGGAAAGTTTGTATAGTTTGAAGCTGTTCGTTCTGAAGGAACACAAGCAGCCCGGTAGAAAGTAGGATTCGTGGTGATCTAATAATTTGCAGCTAAGAGTTTCCAATTTACTAATATGCATGTAACACCTTTTTTTTATTAATTTTGGAAACCTTTCTGTGCCTTTCGTAATTGGAAGAACCGCACTGAAAAGAAGATTTGTTTAGAAGACGTCTACGTCTGAAACGATATATTACGAAAGAAAAGGAATGAGAAATATTTCGCAGACGCCTTTGTACGTTAAAGAGTCAATTGTTTGATCCACGCGTATGCCAGATTAAAGACCCACCTGGTTAGGAAAATATGATCGGATTGATTTGATATTGTGTCATAGAAATTTTGGTTTGATTATATCAAGCATAACCCAATTAACTCCAACTGCGTGTCATCTCTTTGTATCAAGTAAAATTATACATGATACAACCTTTTCTACATATATTTAAAAATTAAAATAAAATAAAAATGATACATAAATGTTTACTAACGCAAAAATGTCAACAAAAAGTCCCACTTTGTACACGTGAATATTAAACGAATATCTTCAAAAAGTAAAGTAAACAGTTTCTACGCTCAAATCGTTAATCGCTGTTACGTACTCACATATTCATCCGCTGCTCAAAACGTCCGGAAATTCCACAAAGTAACAAATCCACGGGTCAAACAGATCAAAGTCCGAAAGAACAAAAATAGCATCGAAACGGTCCACGGTGATCCATAAAAACGAAACAAAATCTCGCAAATATTTGCCTCGTAATATCTTGAACGCGACTGAATAGGATCAGATTACAAACGGATGAACACTATTTGCGCATGCCGACGTTGGCCAGCTGATTCGCATAGCTACAACGATTTACGAGCAGGAGATTCAGCGATCAATGCCGACGAAAAGTGCAACGAAATTGGAATGCCAGGCGTGAATAGTGATCAAAGAGGAACGATGGTAGCACGCGTTCCACGAACCTCCACCCTGCGTAGCCCTGCCACCCGTGGCCGGGTCGCAATGAAAGCGGCAATGACGTATGACATCGTTTCCAGGGCCAGCAAGGCTGAAGAATGAAAAGCATGCGACGCGATATCCGAAGCACGTTACGCGTGTACCAGAGAGTAATGACCAGTGCCGTCTGATCCCGCGGCTGCTGTCGCGATAATTGGATGCTCGTAATTGGCCGAAATAGCACGCAACAGTGAAACCTTGTACGCGCCACTATCTATTGTTGCGGGTTCCGATACATAGACTCCACTGCATTGCATTCTAATGATTCTTGCATTTGGTCGTACAATGCCTGAGGTGCAACGAAGGAGCCGCTTTGAGAGAATGGTGATATTTGATCTAAAGTTGTGATAATTCTCTCGTGTACAAAAGAATCGTCGTTATTTCTGTATTCAGAGGTAGGATCACAATAGCTATTATTTTATTCTTTGGATAAATCTATGGTACCATTCTGGGTCGAAAAACCTTTATTGCACTTTCTTACATGGACTAGTGATAAAGCAAAAGAACATCTTAAATCTATCGATTAAGTCTGTCGATTGTATCTAGAACTATCTTCTAGATACTATTTATTGTAACTGGCGCATCTGCATATGGATGGCGAGCGCGAACTCACGTTGTCATTTTCAACGAGAATCCAGGTTACAAAGAATTGTATTTATCGTAACATTTGCATACGAATTGATTAGGTCCAAGTGTATCAAGTTTCGTAATAGTTTCGTGTAATTAGAAAAATTTGCTACCGTGAAGATAAGAATATCGGGTCTGATAAGGGACGTTTCATTGAAACATAAGGATGTGTACGAATACTTTATGTAGTCGCTGTAAGTAAGATACGTACATGCAAGAAGATGTATGTAATGCGATGTATCGTTTCATCTTTGTATTATCTCGTTTCGCAGGAAAATGCACTTGTCCCGCTTTACCGGTATGCGATCCTTATACGTAACCATGTCCTTTGTTTCTGAAAATTTCACGCGCTAATCGCAACGACCCTAATGGAGGAAATAAGAGAGGGTGGGCGAACACTGTAGGCACGTGTAATTTTTCATGCTCTTATATTAATGTACAGAAACTGTAGGGACTTAGTTTGCAGATTACGGTAATGAGCCTTGGTACCGATGTCCATGGCATCTTAACGAGTTTCTCTGCATTATAAGTTTCGCGAAAAGTTTCAACTCCATTCAGGAAGGAAACTCGGCCCGTTTGAAACGTCGCTTACCGATGCTCTCAACGTCGCGACATTAAGAGACATTATTCCGGAACTGTCAAGCAATGAACTGCTTGAAATACTATCGTATTCTTCACGCGCACGTAAAGTCTGCTTTGTTAAACGAGTTACTTCGATCCTCGAGGTTGCACGATTTCGACCTGCCCCCCCCCCCCCGTGAAAACAGAGAAGTTCCCAGAAACTTCGGACCTTTTGGGCTTCTTCATCTACATCTTAACGATGTTCAAAAAAAGAACGGCGCGAGGAGTTGGTAATAGCCCTAGAAGTTTCATTGTTCGTAACGGTTTGAATTCGGTAACCCTATTTAATTAACTTGTATCTTACTGTCATTTAATAAAATGTACTGTTATTGGTGTTATCGATACGAGCGTTTTTATTAACGTTCGCCCGTTCGTCTTAGAAAAACGCCATGGAAAAAGAAATAAAAGAACCATCGCGTTTTGGTATCAGCATTTTCGTTCATATTTTCGGTAATTAAATTCTCGTATTCCCCATCTTCTTAATCGTTTAATTCCTAATTACAGACAGCTACAGGCGCTACTTCGTATTCGTAGAAAAAGCGTGTTTCGTGTTTCTCGATTAGTTTCGCCATCGTAATGGAAAGATGTCAAGGGAAAGATAAATATAAATTATGTGTTGAGCCAATGTTAATTTTATAAGCGTATATATTTAATGCATTTAATGGATAATATTTACTCACATTCGTAGGTATTTTAGCTTTCATACGCATTTGAAATCTAGTGGCACTGATAGAGCATGTTTTAACATAACTGGAATACATCGCATACATTTATTATCCAGTCAAATTCTGTCGATGTTCGTTGAAAATATGAAATACATTTATTTATTCGGTGACAATGAAAACTTCAATACCATCGTCGATTTATCTTTGTCACAAATCTTTCAATTGTCACGTGTGTATAATGTATTTTTAAAGATTGATAATTAGTAACTCGCGTATTAATGAACAAATCTGTAAAATCGACGTCGCGGCTCCGACGATTTCCAATGTTTAATCTACAAAATTTTATACGTACCAGAGAAAAATTAATTAACTGTAATCGGCATACGAACATTCTTCGAATGAAATGCGACGGCGAGGTTTAACTAACCGGTATCTTTTCATCGGAAACAAGTTGACGGCGTAATTTGAGAGAACATAATTGCCGGCAATTAACCGTCGTTTGAGGAAAACCGAAGGTCCATTTGCATAAGATTCGACAATTGCACCGATAAATTAGTGTCGTCTGTTTGTCTGGCTGCTCACAATGCTGGCTTGCGTGATTTTCGGAGATTCCAAGCACGCGATAATGAATTTCGCGCGGAGATAGTTTCACCTCGCTTTTTACACCGACTCGTAGGTGTAAATCCTGAAAAATCTCCAACGAAGGCAAACGTCCAATGGATCTCGACGAAAGACGAGGAACGTTCGCTCTCCGATTGTCGGTAATTTTGTTCACTGTCGTGGAACGATCGTACGAAAACTCTGCCGCGTTATCTTTGTGCACAGCCCCGGAAAAACTGGAATCGCGTCGCAGCGACGTAACCTGTCAACTTATCTCTTGAAATCTCTGACTCCCAGAAGGAACACTGGACCCGTTTCCGCGATGGATCCCGAACGTTCAGTCGCTGCGCTTTAATATGGATGCCGCAGCCACTTTCCTCTTTGGTTTGCTACCTCGGGTAAAGTGGATGTGTTCTGCTGCTTCGAAATTTCTTTATTTTAAGTAAAATGTTAAAAATGTATAAAGATAAAAGGGACGTTCTCCGATTCAGAGGAAACGAAGTCTATTTGTGTAATTGAAACGGGATTGAAAAATGCTCTACTATAATACTTATATATATTATACGTCTATATGTGTATTGAAATTTGAATTCGTCTTCTTTTTTCTCTAATCTCGATACACAGAATTTATACAAATGGAACAAAATTGTTTACGAAAACGCTCTAGATATCATTGAAGTGGGCTGAATAATTTTACAAGATACTTGTACCATCTAGTATAAAAACCTACGAATGTTGCTGATAAATGTGAAAAAGGCACGCGAAAACAAAGACAGTTTCGTTAGCATTATGAAATGGGAAGCAGGTTCGATTCAGAGCGAACGAGTCTTTCGTTTCAGCGTTTTTATTTTCAAAATAATCGAATTTATCGGAAGGTGTAGACGGTCGTTTTAACAAATTGCTCGGTACTTATCGCGCGACTGAAATATCACGTCGCTTCGTTTCTCCGGAGGAAGGACGTAATCTACGATGATTATTTCCCGCATCGAATCGCGCTGGAAGTTTCGTTGGAGTAAGAAGGGTGACGGTAAAGTCTCGCGGAGGAACGTCGTGGCTCTTTCATCGTGGGCTCGATCTAGAATCGGAGTTTCCGACCGAGCGGATCCTTCGATTTCGAATAAGTGCTCGAATCAATTGAACGGGCACGATCGTTTCGTTCGACGGACGATTCAATTATTAGCGGTAGTTTTCAATTTAATTAACTCGACGCGAAAATTGCCGCGTTGTCAACTGCTGCGAATCGGTTTTACGAATTTGTTTCGCGTGCACGGACCCGAACGCTATTAAACGGGCCGAGACTTGTTCGATCGTTGGCCAATAACCACGCAATAATTCTCGACATTTTAATAGTCCGTCACTTAATGCAATTTCAAATGATTCATCGTAGATTATTAAATTCGTGGTTCATTGAAAATCGGTCGCGTGAACTTCGATCCAGTCCAATCCAATCGAATCCGGAATTTCGATTATAATTTCTATCGATCTGTTTTTAACATCGACGACTCTGCCAATATTACAAATTTGTTACACAGGTTATTACACGGAATGCGATGGAGTTTCCAGGGAAGAAAAGTATGAACGTCGTGTACGATATGGGATAGCCGGAAGTGAATCACTGCGTCACAGTCACTCTTGGTAAGGATGGATAAGGATACGGCGAAGTCGTAGAATTAATCCCCCTCGAATATACGTGAATTTTGAATGCAAAATTTAAGGGAAGACTCAAGGGAAGATCGTATTAAGATATAGAAGGGATTCGGAAATACAAATAGTTTACTTTATTTCACACACAACAGCTATACATATATGTTACACTCTGAAGACCCCGATAATCTACTTGCACGCACGTTTGTTGTCAACCGACTCCTCCAGATTCTTCTAACGGCTTCCAATCGCCTTCTGTCTCAACTGAGACCTGGACGCTCTCTGACGCTTACACACACATTCACATGTACAGTGTAAATGTATCATCTTCCTAACAGATCGGCTACTCGACTTTCGTCAAAAGAGTATGATTTGCTCTCAGAGTAAAGTTCCTTTTAGTGGAATTGGCAATTAACGTCGAGAGAAAAACGATAGAACGTTAACACGGTGCAACTTTGAATGAAACTTCGAAATATCGATTCATAGGTGGCACGAAAGTTAAAATGTTCACATTTTATACCTTCTTCAGATTGGCAAAAGTGCTTCGTTATACAGCTGCATCAAGAGTATGATCGATATTGACGCGATCAACAACAATTTTATTGTAACATTGCTCGACATCTGCTACCGATAACGTTCTATTGATAGCGCGGATGTTTCGCGCATTGGGATTTGGCTCTAATGACTCGCTGCTCGTTCGCAAACAGAAAGATACGTTAATTATAGAGGGGAAAATGAAAAATCGTTACTGATACAATTTAATACGTGCGAGTCTCCAAATGGATACTTGAGAATTTCATTTCGGCACTATGCATGCGATGGAAATAGATACTGCTAACAATCGGCTAAACTACTTCAGAGTCGTAGTCAATGTACAATTAATTTTTGTTACGTTATAATTAATTAGCTCGGAATTCAGAAAAATCAATTTGCTTTCATCCGACTGTCATTCTTATACAGACTGATTATAACGATAATAAATCAGATAGACGATGATATTCAAACACCATTGTTAACTGAATCCTTATCTGGCGCTTATACTTTACATTCATTAGTCATAGAAGATTAAGTTTGTGTGTGATGTGCAGTTTAACTTACGCAACGGCAATAGGAAGGAAAGCTTAAATGGAGCAGCTTACCGTTGATGAACAATGATACTAATTATAACTTGGCTAAGTCAAATGTGCCGGAGCGGAAACGGCGCGGAAATTTCGTTATACTACCGAGTTGAGTAACGACAGTGCTCGAAAGCTATCTTCAATTGTTTCAGATACCGAACGACCTATCTTCTCGATAGTTTAAACACGACAATCTCCATCTTTTATTATTATAAATCGAAGGAATTGCGAAAGCTACGATAAAAGGTAAATTCAAAAAACCAATGAAGCCACCAAGCTTCTTTGGCCAACGAAAGACGAAGCGAGTAATTAAAGATCTTTTTAAAGTTGTCACTTAATTAAAATTTACTTCATAATTCACTAAACCCATTTCTCATTCAGAAAATTTGATCAAAGTCTCGTCCTGAACGATGTAACGATTATCAACCTCTATCGAAGCATCTATGCATAAATCGATTCAAGCTGGAATTTAATAGATTATTCACACGGAACAACGTAACATTAGCCCGTTACATATTTATAATCGGGCTATATCTTTAATTAAATGAAAATTATCCGGGTCAGGGATTTTTCATTTTCGGTTATTATTTCGCTGCCGGCATTCGCGTGATATTAATTAACGGTATTATTAAACGTAATGCGATACTCTCAACGTTGTTTCATCCACCGGTGCCAAACAGATCTTGCTACTCTTTTCAAGCTGACGGTAGATTAAGGCGCGATTTATCGAACTATGTATCCCCCTGGCATTCGTAAACGTACAAAGGCATCCGAGTGGCCATTTACCTAATTGGGTTAGATAATACGATAGAGAAGATAAATGTTCGAGTTACGTCACGAACTTTCACACTCGACACTCGACCAGGTTATACGGCAGTTTTATCTTCGCTTCGTTACAAGGGCTGCAAGATCGTTCGTAGCATAGTTTTCTCGGATAAGGCTATTATTATAATGGACGTACCGTATATCATGGAGAATATAGTGCCGCGTGGGAAAGAACATATTGTTCTCCTCTCCAGAAGCGTATAGACATCAGAATGAATTGTACAAGTATCAGCGATCGAATTGCCAGTCTATTCGAACAACTTTTACGTTACGGTTGTACGAATGGCTTTCAGAAATTGCACAAAAATTATAGTGACCAAGGCACGTACATCTTCAAATTGCAAGATTTTGAACATTATAATATCGCGCACCATAATATTTCGAATTTACTTCGAGTTTATCTTAATTCTCTTTCATCTTTAGCTTAATTTTCATTTATACGATCTTCAGCTTTTGGGTTCTAGAGTTTTAGTTTTAATCAATTTTATCTTATTTTGATGAAGTTCGAGAAACAAACCAACGTCAAATCTAGATTACTTTCTCGAAATCTAGTTTCAAAAATTATCGCCGACAAGCACCATGAATCAAAACTTTCGATGTGAAATTCCACTAAGCTAAAAATCGTTACTACCAAATCTTAAGAATTAAAAAATCGCAACCACTAATTTTTAAGCACCTAAAGTTTGTCGCCATCTAAATTTACGATCAGAAAGAGAAGATTCACCTCCATTGAGTTTCATAGCGCGGAATTTATCGCGGCTTTGTTTCACCGTGCTCGAGTCCCCCCGAATCGTTCTCCGTATATTTAAAACGAACGTTTCTGAATCACTTTTGCGTGTACTTGAATATTCAAAGCAAGCGGCGGTGGTACGTTACTGCTGGTTCCGTGCCAAAAATACGCATGATCAAATCCTCGTACGATCTGCAACGATGAGGATGCTTTTTGGTCGTTTATACGGACGTGTCGTTTAAAGCGGAAAACCGGCTTAAGTGTCGTGGCGTTCCACGGTACAAGATAAAGGGAACGCGTACGTGTTTTGCACGTACAGTGTGAGCGCGACGAGTAATCACGTCTCCTTGCCACCCCATCTCCCTTTTCTCTGCTTTACGGTTCGCGCATCTAGTCCCCTCGTCTCTCCCTTTCTTTTTGCCCTTTGCACTACGAACAGCTGCAATGTCACGCGTAATCAGCATGGTTACTGGCATCGTGTAAATATTTGCGCTTATGCTTTCAGTCGGAACAAATTTTAACTGTTGTAAATATGCTGCTTGGAGAGTTCGTTTACTTTATCGAAGAGATCGAGTTCGTAAAAATATTTTAAACCTTTTTCTTCTTTATTACGTATTACGTGATACCGAGTTACATATTTTTCGATGAATAAACTAACAGTTTATTAACTTATTAATACAGTTTATTAAACTCAACAGTTTATAAACTTAACAGTTTATTTCTCAATTAAACATTTATGAAATAGTAAATTGCTCGGTCTTAAAATAAAAATTATTATCCCTCCGTGACTTTTACAAGGCAATCGGGTTCTTTTGTACAAAAATATTTTCCTTATTTATTCTGTAAACGACTCTAATATCGCATAAACATTTGCTTGCCCGGTTTACGCCGCAATTATCCAAACGACTTTATTCTAAGCAGGCCATAACGTACCGAGAAGATCAATTTTAGCGGAGAAAATACATATATTTATCACTCACTTTGTTGATTAATTTGGAAAGTACAGTGTTGCGCCTAGCATAATATGGATGGAATATCTTACAGTGGCACATCTGATACGCTCGATAACTCCCTTATTCTTCGTCTTCGTTTTCATCGATTAATCACTATCCTCCATTCTCAAAAAGAAAACGCTGCATATTCTTACGTTCACCGTTGTTTATTTATCGCTCGTCCTACACAGCGCAAGAACAATCTCTACACCAGCGTTACACGATACACAAACAAAATGTAAAGAAGTAAAAAGAAGCGGAAAGAAAAGAAAGAGAAAAAGCAAGAGTCTTAAAAATCAGCCTGGTCGTCCGATCTCTTTCCATTCCGTAGAACCGCGATAACAACCGTCTGCAGAGACTGCAGAAGAACGTAATCGGTTACGTATCGTCTACGTAATAATAAAAAGACAGACGGGATTGGCTAGGAGAACTAGCGCTTTTGGTTGACCGTGGCAGCAGGCAAGAAGCAAAAACAAGCCCTAACGAACGTCCGAGGGCATCCCTAACTTTGACCGCAACAGCACCGTTCCGGATGAACTTTGTCTGTTACGTGAGCAGAGAGCTTACCTTAGTTTTCTTGTCTGTCGCGTGTACAGCGCAAACCTGGATCCCTGTTATCAAGATTCTCCCATTTCACCGTTGGTTTTACTGGAAGACGCTCTGGAGGCCACGGGAGAGGAGAAGAGATGAAAGGGGTCAGAGAAACAACGCGCAGGATATTACGATTTTCCCGAGGGACGAGTAACACGTAGTGGAGCACGAGGGATGAACACGCGCGTCGAACGATTTTCCTAATAAATTGAATATCCCGACAAATTAATTGGCGGTATGGTCGTTTGAAATTTGTCACGTGTACGCGTCTGCGACAAAGATTCGTAAAACTTGCGCCAATTGTTAGCTCACAGACGTGTAGTTCGATGCTGCGGAAATGAAGACTTACGTTTGAAATAGATTTGAATAGGAAGCGGAAAAGCAGACGTGAGAAACCAACGGTATATTCTACGGGAATATTCGTGTCTTGTCTCTCTCTCTCTCTCTCTCTTTAATAATTATAAATTACATTTACATTATTGGAAAGAAGTTTTAAAATGTACTGAAAAATATCGTATGTGTAAGAAGAACATGATTAATTCGGAGAGTTTATTTAGTTTCACTGATATTATCCACGTTCAATTGTTAACTATGTTTGAGATAGGAAACCTGATTATAATCGACAAATATACGCGCGAGCGCGCTACTCGTATCACGCATAATTACCCATTCATTTGTGTTTCGCTGGCGATTGTTTGCTAACAACTGGTAGCATTCATGGGATCAGACGAATCTAAGGGAAAATTCGGCACGCGCAAAATTCAACTGGTTCGTGTTAAATCTATATGACTTTAAATTCACATTTCGTAACTGCCAGTTATAACCATCGATCGTAGAACGGTTTGAATATAATGTGATAATTTGAACAAATAACGCTTAACACAGTTATTCGCGTGTGCGTTCTAAGGTATTAGTTAGACGGTTTAGTCGGTCTGTAGTAACAATATATAAAATTGCTCGGATAATTAGCACCAGTGCTTCCTAACATTTTATGGAACCAGCAGACCATGAATTTAAGGTATTTGTTAAATAGCATAGCAATGAAGTACCTTATTATTTGCGTTTACTACATACTTAATTAGCACTGTTTGCATCAACGTCGGAAATGTTCCATTCATTTAGAAGAATTAACAAAATAATTTTACGTAGTTTGACAGTTAATCGCATATACCAATTTTGTTATCACTTGTTTGCTCCTAAAGACCAATTTAATCGCGTCGTAACATTCTATTGTATTGTACGTACGTACGATGATTGCGAAGAATAAGTTCACTGGTTAGATTTGTCCGTAACTCTTTTATCAAAACATATGTTATCAAAAATAAACAAGTATGTTGCAAGTGCTTTCGAATACTCTCGTACCTACTACTTAACACACAGTCAATTAACAAATAAATCGTCTTGTCGGTATTTTAGTACCGTTCTGTGCATAGTTTACAGCGCATTTCTATTCAGCGTCTGTAACATTAAAACACCAACTTTTTCTCCCTTTCGACGAACAAACGCGTTCTACTTTGCAGTTGGGCATCGACGGCCTCTGGTGAAAACACTGGGATCTCGTACACATTAAAAGGAGCGTGCTGACTAAAAGGATTCCGCGGAAGTTGCTTGGAAGGAGGCGAACGTTTCGCCTCGATTGAAAAATGCATTCGCCATTCCGTTTGCACACGTAGAAAGGACACATTGTGTTTACGACTTTCCGTCTTGGATTCTATTGCATTTCCGCGCTTGCAGTTCGACTGCGAGAAGGCAGCTGCAGTTCACGCTGCATTCTGCCGTGAAAATTTCAGATGGTCTGCTCGACCATGTCGCGATTCGCATTTACAACCGTGCATTGCGCAACGGGTCTCCCTTAAAAATCGACTTACCCTTAGAAAGTGTCTTGCGAGTAAAACACAGAGGTGAAGCAGCAGGATTTCGTGAAAGAAAGCACTCGTTGAACATCTCGTTGTTCCTGACTGTTCGCCACTTTGCGGACTCTCGTCTTTGCGAATAAATAAATACGCCGTTTCCATGGCGAACAGTCCGCGTGACTTTACTTGCAGATGTTTACCCCTTATTAAGGATTCCGCAACGCGCCGTGTCGGCTTCGTTTACTTCGTACACCATCCTCGGTTGCAGCGAGAGCCAGTTTTCTTTTTCCCCGCACGCGGACGGAGTAAATATGAAGCTTCCTTTAATGCCCGGGCAAACGAAGCTTTAATGACGTTCAGCGGATGTTAAAGGGAATCTTAAATATTTGAATATCTTAAGAACACTTGCCATCTCTGGTTCAAACTCTAATTTTTGAAGCTTTTTAGAAACTTCCCAGTTCTCCTCACCGAGGCTACCTTTACAATTTATCCAAGTGCTTTGGTAAACCGTTTAAGAGGTAACCGGTAGGTCGAGGGCTCGTTTGTGAAGCGTTTTGCGATGATTAAAAACGTATATTTTTAAAAATTCACTATTACCACGCGCTTTTATGTATTTAGATTTTAGGAAATTCGTACTTTCTTCGATACTTGGCGTGTTTTATGCTGGCATCGATGGAACTGGGAAACTATTATTTGGAGTTTGTGAGAGAGTAAAGAATCTCGCGAACCAATAAGCTCATTTTGAAAATGTTAACACGAACCAATCCCAAACGTACAAACTCTTCGAACTTTCCAAACAAGTTAATAAATTTGTTTCTTTTAGCAAGAATTGTTAATCGACTAAATGTTATATCAATGGAGAAGTTTGAAGAAACTCTTTCAGCTGCTGATGCATCGAGTAATACCCGCAGGACTAACTTTGCGTAGGGAAATTTGGTTAGCGAGTTTGCTGTACTCGATGTTTATTAAATATCGTACCTGAACCATTTGCAAGTTACAATATTATTATATATTATATTAAGTAACCAGCAACTAATAACGAAATTATTAACAGTACTTGTGTTTAAAATTACCGCAGCTAACTCGTCTCCGCTACCGTTACTTCATTTACTTCTCTGCATGTGCTAGCGTGAAAAAGTTGATGGCACCAGATAGTAAATCAATGCCCGAAATATTTCAGCCTTCCACCATTACCATCCCAACCTTCCTAACCATCGTGACACAAAGAAAATGTAGGTTTGCTATGCGGAACGTTGCCAAAAACTGAATTCGCTGGTCGCAGCTTGGTTAAATGGGTTTATGACACGTCAGTCTCTATCGGGGACGAGGAGGAAAACTAGTAGAAACGGTGTACATAGCTCGGAATATAAATGTTTCCATCGTAACGTCGAGTTTCAAACGTTCCATCAGGTTTTTAATCATATGTTATATTTAAATAATTATAGCCATATATCTCAGCGATATTCGAATAAGGATATATCTAGAAGATTCTAACTTGTAGAAATTTATAACGTTATTTCGTGGACGAAGAGGTGAGCGCTTCTTGTCAGAAGCTGAAATCACCGAAGTGCTTTGGAGTTTGCGTAAATTACTTCAGATGTAGATTTTTATCTTTTATTCACTTTCAGATCGAAGAAGTTACATACATGTAGAAAATTTACAGCAGTGACAAATTGAGAAAATCTTAATGTTGGAAAGATCGTTTACTTTGTTAAAGACTAATAAATCTATCGAAAGGATCGTTATAAGTTCACAAAGTCGCTACAGAAAGCTATGAATTTGTCAATTTGTTCATCCTAGTAGTTCTAGCGTTACTCTCAGTGAACATGATTCCTGTTGCCGACTGTCAAAAGTAGACATTCCGATTTGACAATAAAATTCTCAAAAAGGGAAGAAGAGAAGAGAATAAAACCACCTCAACTGAATAAATCCTCTTTTAAGTTTCGTAACGTCTTGTTAAATGGAGACTGATAAAGCGGAAGAGAGCGCTAGCATTGCATCAGCCTCGTGAAGCACAGTCTCTGTCAACGTAAAAAGTACAACGCGAGAATTATCCGCGTCAGGAATCGCCTCTAATTTCACGTGTACTTCTCTTTAGCTATCGACGTTGGTTCCATAAATAGGGTTAAGCCACGCCTCTTTGCCGACGTTTCTATAAGGCCCTACCTCACGTTCTACGAAGCACGGTGAAGCGCTTTTACTCTTTAACTCGCGTTTTTACGAGGACCCGAACGTAATGGGCTTCGTAGCGTGTCTTTTTCTCGGCCTCGTCGGAAGTCCGATACGATGCGATGTCGCGATAGAAAATCGTCGATTCTTTCTCTTTTTTCATCATTCTTTAAGCTGAACAGGAGCCAACCGCTTCCTTTTCTTTCTTTTTCATCTTTACTCCTCTGTTTCTTTTTCTTCCTTCGCTTTTTCTGCGCCATCTCATCTTTTAACAATATCCGGAAGTTCTTGATCGAGGATGTGACCCGAGCCGAAGGTAATGCGTCCTTTAAATATGAAGTTTCGGTAAAGAAACAGCGAAGAGGATGCATGTTACAAGCTCCGTATGAGCTGGATAATAATCTCCTTTTTTGCGCTGTTACCTTCCCGTTTTTTATTTACCGTATCTGCCGATACGTGATATATTGAACAGTCGAAAACTGTCTACGAAATTAGAAGAGGAACTTCATAGAAAAACATTCGAAAGACAAAATGGAGAATTGAGTAAATTGCAATGCAAGTTTCGATTCTAGTTCTTTTGACCAGAAAATACTCTTGACAAATATACATATATCTACCATAGACTTACAGGTGTTTTTTTTTCAGAAACCTTCTTCTTCAACCTTCTTTCTGTGCTTTTCTTTAGTTTTTCTTCAAGAATTTATTTTCTCAATTTGACGAGTGACAGAGAATAGCTGAAAAGTTACTTTCAAGGCTACTCTCCGTTGAATATTTCGTAATGTCCCATACCATTATTGTTCTCGCGTCTCTCCTTACGTAATTCGAAGTAATTCGGCAATATCAATCTCTGATGGTATTGAAAGGTATTTGATCGATGTTAATTATTCAGTCGCTTTAGCTACATCACATTACCCGAAATTCTCTCATATCTTCGATAAATCAAATTTATTTGTATCCTTTCTGATTATATGTACGTTTCTTAATAGTTTCCATTGGAACTTATTCGACCGCAGTAAAGTACCACATGTTTATGTACTTAAGAAACCTTAACAAGTAACTCACGAACGCAAACGCGAAATACATGTTCGATTAATCGGCTTTGACGAGTGGTTCGCCTTCGCAGGTAAATATTTGACGCGTGCTAGACTAATAGCGCGCTTGCGAACACTTACGGGTTATAACGCGTGGTGCCAATATTGTCCGGTCAAACAGCAAAATATTCTGTAACATTTATTCAGGAACATCGACGAATGGTACATATCGACGAATAGTCGTCCCCTTTCGCGTCGATCATATTTATGACGGCGATCTGTTCGAAAATTCGCGTGTGGACGAGTCGTGTATTTGACTGGGACCGGTAATAATGCACGATAAGCTAATATTGCATCGTCAAATAATAAAATATCCCAGGTTGGTTTGCATAATGCGGTTTCACCGGTGATCGCGATTTCGATCGATGCAAGTCGATGCATGCGGACAATGCCATATCTATCACCATATATTGTTTGAGGGGAAGTTTATAACGCGCAGCTGATTTTTCTGCTATTTTAGGTTTTAGATTTTCCATCGGTATTTTTTACCATATCTCGTTTTAGTTTCGTTCGTTTATAGGCAGGAAAACTTGTCATTTCTTTTTTTATTTAACGGAAAGTTCCGAGTTTTTTTCCTGTACCTTAATACCAATTTACTCATCGCAAACTCACGAACGTTCCAGGCCTGTACTAGCGTTTGGTTCTTTTTTGCGAGCGACGTGTACGTTGCTCCAATATCCTGAAACCAGTAATTACTCGCGGTCGTTGCCATTATTTAAGAATTCGATTGATTCTTCGTTGATTGGCACTCGATCATCTGCCAGGAATAGGATTTTTCCGTATAATACCTTTATGAAAGAAGAACGAGCGTATAGGTTCGAGATTTTTCATACTTCGTTACAATTCGTTTAATTAACATGTAGCACATATCAAACCACCTTAGTAATAACGTCGCATAATCTCGAGTCGTATTCGTAGATCGATTAGTGCACGTTGTTGTTTTAAAAGTTGCCAATGCCAAGCTGCTTGTGCGAGCTTCCGCGACGTATTCATCGAGTTCTCCGGCTGTTGATACGATTTTCATATATCGTTCAGAAAGCAAGTGGCATTTTATCAAACGCCGCGTCGTCCTGACACATCCAACCAGACACGTACACACGTCATTTTCTTCCCTCTGTGTCTGCACTTCACACTCATCCCTTTGTTTAGCTGATTTATGGAGCGACGCGACTGTTGCAGAGACCGAGCTCGCGGTGAAAGTATTAGATGTCGGATCTACGAAATGATTCGATGAAATCTCAATTCGCGGCGAAATCTCTCTCTCTCTTTCTCTCTTTCTCTCTCGCTTCTTGATATTGCGTACCGATCGAACGTTCTTGTATCCGTCGAACGAAACGATCGAGAAACTGTAAGCGAAGTCTCAGAAGACAGCCAATTTATTTCGAGAACATAAAAATAAGAATCAAAATATAGCTTTTGAATTGCGTTTCAGAGACAATCGTTCGATGAATTTTTCGGTATCTTCCTTGGAAATTTCATCACAATTTATGGATGTTAACAGGTGGAATAACTGAGACGATTACAGAGTTGCAATTACAAGGGTTTTACGTAACTTTCGCATTCGTTACTCGTCGGTCGCGTAATAAGGAAATTTAGCGTTTCACAACGTACTAGTTGTGGACTTGATGGAATAAGAATGCTACCAGTATCCATAGATACTTAACGTTCTACAAACATATCATCTACAATTATCCTTAAAACGATCAGCGATCCGAGTAAGTACAAAAATGTTTGAAATGCAAACACTCTAACGTCGTTGATTTCGTTTAAAAGCCGGGCAGAATACTCGATTGGATTTCGAAATTAATTGTACGTCGAACCTAAAACACGCGATAACCGGAGAATGTGGAATCTAAAAAAAAAAAAAGAAGGAATTAAAAAGATAAAAAAAAAAGAAAAAAAGCGATGAAATCCGCTCGTTCCTTCGTCGATCAAAATCGATCAAAATCAACGATGGTACGGTTCAGATATTCGCGCGTGGCATTTCATCGAAACTTGATAAATTGCTAGTCGTTAGCCGCGGCAAGATCGTTATCCCGACAGATATTATATGGAGCGAGACTTGGTGAAAATCGAGTACATGGCCTGCTCGACCAAAGTGGTATTTATAACCTTCCGCCAGGGTACTTTTCTATGTACGTACGCTTGCATCGAGCACGGTTATTGGAAATCAACCACCCTTCGGTGGATTTTTCTCCGTCTAAGCGTCGTACTAGATTACGAATTCGTTAGCCGTTGCTACAGGGCGCGTTCACGTTAGGGCCATTTAGCAGGGAATTTTGCTCCTTACGTTCGAAGCAGCAATTTGGAACGTCAGAAGCTCTCTCGTTATCGATTATTTATTTATCAATGTTCCATTCATCGACATATATTTTAGATCATATATATTTCTTGAAAATGTTGAATTAATTTAACTACTGACTGACTGGAAGAACTTCGAATGTCCATGTTGAGGATTTTGGATCTTAATAGCCGAAATAATGGTATGGGAACACTAAATTTACACTTGGAATTAATATTAGAATAATTATATATTTATTTGATGGACGATTTTTAAGATATTCATCGATACGCACTTGCACGCGTCTCAGCACTTTCTTCCATATCCGATTGTTAACCGACTGAACAGTTTACATTCATTTGTTTTCGAGACGCCGCGCACACACATACTTCCACACACTGATATTCACATGCAAGTATCACTACTACGCAGCTAACCTAGTCTTGCACATAAAATTATACATATCTCAATAGTCCAATGGTTTTGAAAAAACGACGTTGAAAATTTTAGTTTCTTCGAAAAATATTTCCAAACTTTCAAATACTTATAGCGAATAATTCAATACTTTTGTAATTTAGTAAATTATTATGCTTTTATTCTTCCAACGTAATAAACATGATGGACTTCCTCTCACATAGGCGACAGACGGATAAGCGATCGAATTATTCTCAGTGCAATCCAATCTAACAACCTTCTTATCGTTCTTTTTATCTAATGTCTTTGCGTTTATCGATAATAAGCGTGAGATTATTTCCCTCTAACATAAACTATCGTGCTCATCCTTCAAAGCAAGTTTTTGAAATGAAATGCATGGAAAATGGACAAACAAGCTAATAAGAATTGAAGTTCGAAATGGCTGCGTAAACTGCTAACTACGGAGCAAACGCTGTCGATAGTCGGGGAGAGTATTTAACGATTATCGATTTGATTATCGTTACTTATTTTTCGTTCTTCAAATTAATTATGCAAACGTTCCTCGATTATTTTCTTTTGCAAATATAAAAGTAGAGTCTTGCAGAGTTTTTAATTAACCACCGTATTTGTAGGCTCGTATTTTCTTTTCTTACCTTTTCTACGATTCCTCTATACTTCTTTTCAAATATACACAGCATATCCGTTGATTCGATGGAAAGTGAATAAAAACTGAATTGATAATAACGTCTCTGAGCTTTAATAATTTTCAATCGCGAGTTCTATTTATATTTTAATGAGTAAATGAAGCGATATTGAAGTTTACCTAACCATATTAAAGAAACGAAACGCTTACTCGTTTATGGTTCACGAATCATGATACGATGTTTCCAGCACCATCCTGTAACCTACTTCGAGTTCTGCTTTGTAACTTTGTTCAAATTCTACTCGAACCGATGCTATTGAAATGTGATTCTGCTAGACGAGAATTAATGGTGTAAAAGAAAAGGAAATCCGAGAATCGGCAGTTCAGAAACGATGTTCGCGTTTATTTCATCTTACGTCTGCTAATATTTGCTTAAACAACGATACCACATTGAATGACTAATAGTACTCGTACTTTTGTATTATTGTCTTAAAATAACCACGTTACTGTAATAAATTACGATGCGGAGAATACCAAGCTGCGTTAAGGGAGAGATTAAAAGAGACTGCACGATATACACCGCTCATAAATTTCGTCGACCAGTCATTGTACGTTGGAGCTGTGTAATTTATCGCCTGCACCGTCAAACTTTTCTCGATGCTTGCATTCTTCCAGAAATGCTAACTGATCGTCGCATTCGCGGACCACTTCGTTCTTCGTAATTTCTTACTCTTCGTTCAACTCGAACTTTAGAAACGGGATAATTTTATATTTGATTTACAATGATCAAAATGATAATTTAATCGCGAATTCACGTACATTTCTGACGCGATAAAAACTGTTAAATGTAACTTGATTAAAACTAATAGATAAGTATCGTTACGATAGTTTTTATCCGCAGATCTACCTTTGTATAACATTGTTCTTACTTCCAAATTATTTTCGTTTATTACGCGTCAAATTTTACGAGAATTTTGGAAACAGTAATGTTTAGTTTATACTATCCAGTTGGATTAGTCGTTTGGCGTCTGGAAGATTAAAAACTGATCCTGATTAAGAAACTTCTAAAGAATAGTTTAGCTATTGAGTGGTTCATTATAATTAAATATAACCTCGATTGGCCTAGATCAATAGTTTTCGTTCGCAATTATCCATTATACCGTGCTTTGAACTACTCTGCATCGTTCTCGCATAGATGAGACCTAACTGACTAAGGCTACTTGTAGAATTACTTTCGACAAATGAAACAAACAAATAAAGCTTACACTAGACAAATAAATCCTACGTTATAGACCTATTATATTGCTGCTACCATCATTAATTTCACAATCCTACAACAATACCCTGCACAATCGTCGTAACCAATATTTAGCCGTGATTTAAAACGAACCAAATTAAATCCACAAGTCGTTTAATCGATCAACAGCGTCGTTTCATTGCAGTACAGACAACAGTCAGAAAGAGGATACGACCACAGGACCCTGTTGCACTTTGCGTGCCAGTTACCGGTCGGCCTTCGATATTCGTATTTTCCATCAAAGGGTTGGCACTCGTCGATCTAATTAGCGGATTAAATCCGGCTGCAAACGGCGGCAATTCGCGCGGTTCGAAAATTCACGCTGTCCCAGTGATTTTTGATTACGCACCGGCGCCGCGCGATAACGTGCGGCCGCGCGTTCAACCGAGGTCGCGGGTGAAATCGTTCGAAAGAATTTATTTCGCGCGGCCGGCCGTGCGTTCCACGTTCATTCCGGCTATCGCGGCGGCGCGATAATCGTGGCCCTGTAATAACAATCGCCACGCCACCATACCATCCCTCCTCCCCCGTAACGACATTTTCGGTTATTCGTTGAATTTCCAACATCGCCAGCTGCACCGCTCGCTATCTCATCTTCCCGTGGACCGCGAGCTTGCATGTACGCTATTGTACACGCGCGAGGACGCGTCAATGCCGTTGTAAATACCAGCACGGACAGCCTGGAAACCAGTTAACCCAACAAATACTATTTCTCCCTTTCGAGGGCTGGAGAGAAACAATTATTAACATTTTTGACATATTTACACGGCAACGTTGCTTCGCCCTAGTAATTTTTGAGTTGACGATAGCTGCGCGTGTATATGTCGCGCGTACACGTGTACCGTATACACTTTCGTTCATAAGTATCGAGACACCTGATTTCATAGAAAACAGGATAATTAAACTTATATAATATATGAAGGGAACGATCAATCGATGGGGATTTTGTATTCGTGCAGGATTGAGATACGTGAAAAATAAAAATTGGCTAAAGCTGTGCGAGAAGATTGCGGTACGTAAGTAATATAGTAAATTATGGTAATTATTGGGGTGGCATTTGATATCATTGAAAGTGACGAACGTGTTCATTTAATTATATGTGTGTCCAAATCGACTGCCTCCCTTCATCTTATATCAATACAAATATCTAGTAAAAATTGAATTGTTTATATCATAAATATACGAAAGCTTTCTTCAGAGAGAGAGGTGAATGGAGAGGGGTAAACATTTCAATTTCTAATATTCACATCGAGTTACCCGAAACTCGTAAAAAATAATCGTCAAAACTGTCGTCATTCGCATTCAGTCATTGTCGAAGATTACGTATCTTCCATATCATCCTCGAAACGATGCACACCAACTGGCAACGGCAAAATGAAGAGGAAAAACGACCGAGAAATCGGAGAAACTGGTGGAATCAGTCTAGCAACGCGCCTAATTTAGGAGCGACGGCTCGTCCCCAGTTTGGGTATTGTCACGAACCAGAGGTCCGCGAAGGAAGCGAGAACGGAGCAACGAAGAGAGCAACACACGAATTGGTTTCGCCGCTTCATTTTTCACACCGACCTGGCCCGGGAAAATAAACCGTCGCGTCGCGGCGCAGCCCGGCCGAATGTCATTCACAATGCGTCCAGGCCTCCACAATGCTCGCCATTTTGGCAAGTCACCCATTTCAATCAACCGAGCGGGCGATGAATGCTTCTAGCTGTCACGTTATCGCGCGCGGATCTTCGAAACAAGCATTTGACCGTGCCTTGGTAGAACTTGCTGGAAGAAAGAAGATAACAAACGAAAATTTGAACAACCATGGCGACGATGGCATCGACTAAGAGAAAACGAAATAGAGAAAGTGACAAAGAATCGTAAGCGAATGCCGGAAGGTCGCGTTCAGCGATGAGTTTGAATATCGTAGAAAGATGAGAAAATGGTTAGCGAAAAGACACAGGACCAGAGGAAGTACGTAGACAGCGCTGTCTATCGTTCATCGTCATGCATTGCTCCATGGCCTTCTTTGTATATGAGACGCTTTTCGCCGATACGCACGCGTATCTTTGTATTTGTATCGTATTTGTATTAGAAATAATCAATCAGATCCGCATTCATTTGTCTAGTCATCTTCTCGTCTTTGCATATACGTATGTACGTCGCAAACAGCTTCGAATTTTGACCGATTACGTTCAAATTTTCTATATTTTATAGGTATCGTTCCATCGGTATTATCGTCTATTTTACATTTTAAATTTCCACGGTAACACCAAACGGTTATTTCGCCGAATGATATAATCGATAATTAGAAGAATCATATACGTTATAAGTAGATTTTTGTTACGTACCGGATCATCGCGTTTCCTTCTGTGGCTTCCATATTGAAATTGGTCGCATCGTTAACGATGACTCGTGAGAACCGAAAGAAAAAAAGGTTGGGTTGAATTTCGATTTGCCGCCGTTCTTCTCTTCCGGCAAGCAACAATTTGCGCCGAACGAAAGGATGGAAAAATTTATGCTCCTTTTGTGAGCGTGGGAACGCTTACGTATCGCGGAGAAAAAGCATATTCTTTGTTTCCTTGCACGAACGTGACTCGTTGCAAGGTTAGGTTAGGTCTGCGCCGTGATAAATCCCTTTTCCGCATGGAACGGCGAAGGATTCCTTTCTACGTATTTGGCGCTTCTGAAATAAAAGGGTCATTCAAATTTTGTTTCTCCCTTTGCCCGGTTGTAATCCGCGCAAATTGCACGCTCGTTGTTGCGAACGGTTTTGACAAGTTATATGTATTTTCGTAAAAATCATTCCTCCTCTTTCTTTTTTAGATACCTGCTTTTTCGTATTTGCGAGGAACCTCTTTTGATAAAATGATTTTCTAAATAAGGTTACAAGGTTGTGACATTTTTACTTCAAAGTTACGCGATTTTTATAATTATTTTATATGCTTAGAATATTAAGAGATTAAAATCATAAAGATTTAATAAATGGACGAGACTGATTACGAAGAGAAATTTCAAAGTCCCGTTCAGATTAATCGAATTGGTTTCTGAATTCAAACGATGTAAAGTCAAGCGTTTAACCGACGTGAATCTGGCAACTCGTTTGGCTGAAATATCCTTTCAAGTTGTTATACTTTTTCTCGCTAGTTGAATCGTTTGACATCAAGTCACTTCGATTTAGGTAACTCGGCTAACCTCTGAACGAGGCTCGAAAGATCGAAATAAGATGTCTGATCACATCGTCATACATCATCATATTCTACCGTCAGCCTATGCACCGTATGCACATATAAACTTCATTCTGTTTATCTACAATCGCAGTGCTTACAAATCTTCATTTGTAGTAATTGACATTTAAAGGCCTTACGTCGCACGAGCATATCAATTCCAACGAGCAATGGGACTATTTACTTTAAATTACTATCTTCCTAATAATGACGACGCTAATAAAATTCATGACCAGAACATTCTGTCACATACTGTTACCTTCCATTCGACGAATTATTTGCAAAATAGGAACGCCGAGAGCTCAAAGGAGCACGTGAGAGATAAAAGGAGACACGAAAGAAGAGACGAACGTTGGATAGAGAGCAAAAGTAGGTAAAAGAGAGTCGTCGAAAGGACAGCGTTCGAAGGGGAAGGAAAAAACGTTTATCGAGCGTGAGCCACGTCGTATCCGGCCGTACGAATCGGAGGTTGCTCGATTCATTTCCGTGCCTTTGGCTCGTCGTTCCATCGGAAATAATTACCCTGTCTGTAATCGACGGCCACCGCTGATCATCCTCGGTTCGTTCGTTGGTGAAGAACTTCTCTTTTTAATTTTTTTTTCTCCGTGGCAGGATAAGATCGAGCTTTCAGAGATGGGAATAATGCGACTCCGTTGGAATCGTATAGCAACGGGGCGGAATTGTTTCCGTGACCAGGGCCTGCCCTACCCAGTCTGATTCTTGGCAAGCATTGTTGATGAGGATGAACGATGAAATGGCTCGCCGTGGTCTGCTGGTCTGCCCGTAGTATGGAGTCGTGTGGTTGATGAATTGGCGCTGCGCAAACCGCCTTCTACCCTCCCCTATTCTACTCTTCCACCACCTCTTCTTCGTCCTGCGTTTGGTCCTCCTCTCGTTTCTTCCTGGTCTCGCCGCCTCTCGCGCATTTTCTCTTTCTTTGACTAACCTTGCCGCTCCTCCCTCCCATCGCCATCTTTTCTCTTTTGCCCTGCCCTCTCATCCCCCCATCGCTATTATATCTATTCTTTCTTCCATTATAATTCTTCCGGAGGATGTTCCTGGCTGCGTCTCGATCCTCCGCCGTTACTTTTATAATTGTTTTCAACGGGTATCTTTCACGTTTCTTTTTCCCTTTACACGCAGCCTCGCTTCATCGAGCTTTACACTTTCTTACGGAAGGTCTTCGCCTCGATTCTGGAACATGTAACCAGCTTTTTTCTCACTGCGGTATCCTAACGATCGAAATCCAGTTCATATCCTACGTCATTCTGTTTCGACGAACGAAACGTCCGAAGGTCACGATACACACACTCGTAAGAATCTATATATGTGTACGTATTCGACCGCTTTGACGCATCGAGGTTGTCAAAACACCAGTTCGCACGAATTCGAAAGCCTCGGAAACACGAACTGTGAGCCAGATAAAAAGACCGTCGGTTGATTCGTCGATACGAGCATATGTCTAGCGTAAAACTAAATAGTTTCCAACTGGAAAAATTAATCTCGAACGATATATCTTTCTGCATAAACATTTCTCATCGGTTGGATGTTCAAAATCGACCCTATTAAATATCCCTCCACAAATCTATTTTGTGACACTCTGTAGACCTTCTGTTGCGCTATAGTCGGATTCATTTTGACCTATATAAAAACACCATATATTAAGATAATTTACGACAGTCAGAATAGTTATCCTCTCTATCTTCTCTACCCAATACGTGTGCAAGTACTTCTTTTCACGCGTGTATTCTTTTCACGACCTGTGTGAAATTTCACCGCGCGAAGTAATAGTTTTCTTAAATAAAATATCCTTTCCGCTCATTCGAATAGAATTTATATTATGAAATTTGCATCAGAGAGAGGCAAATTGATCCTTTTGGTTCATGGAAATTGAATGCCGCCACTCTACTGGCTGAAAAGGAGCACCGTGAGAGCTTCTATGCGTCTCTATAGTCATTCGATTGTGCCGCATGCTTTCCATACATCTCGTTCGTCGCGACGTTTATGATCATAGCCTCTTTTGCGGGACACTTTCGAGGACACTGCGTGATACGGTTATCCTTTGGCGGAGACCAAGTCGGGAAATGGTTTAATGACATCTAATAATCGGAGAGCTGGCTGGTAACAGCGCACCCCTAAAGTCGCCGGAATTAAGGGTTGCCGCGTGTTTCGGAGGTGAGAATTGATGGTTGTAAATTTTGACGGTACACAAGCTCCTCTCACTGAATTAGTTACCCCAATATGTACTCTGTCTTTGTGAACACGCTTTTGTTATTTTTTATGGTCGTCACACCTGAATTTCGCGTTATTTTCCCTCGTCCATTGTTTTGCGAGTTTTCTTTTTTCTTCTCTCTTTTTCTTTCAGGCTGCTACCACTCTCAATTTTTCACGTTCGTTGCCGAAAGTATCAATTTTTTCTAAATTGATATGAAATTTGACAACGCAAAGTTTTTAAAGAATATGCTTCCGTAAAAAAATTTTGTGCAAGCTTTGCCTGGGTCCTTGTTATCTTATGACACCCCTTTGTATGGTTTTTGACGAGAATAGCGTTTTGTGGTTGGAGATTGGTCCAGAAAAGTAAGTTTAGTTCGGAAATTGATTGTTCTTTTCGTAGAGTCTGATTACGGAAGTCCAAGTCAATTTGACCCAACATTATTTTATTTTATTTGCTTTTACTATTTAACCTTCCTTTAGAAAAATCTGTATCCGAATCGAGTCTGATTTATGTATATTTTGTAACTACAATTTAATAGAATCATATTTAATCATGTAGCGTAACTACAATTTAGTAGAGTCGCATTCACTATTGTCGATTAACTGGCGGTTAGCAAAGTCATAAACTTCGCATTATTTATTTGTGTTTTACATATTTCGAACTGGAAAAATTGCATTAAAAATTCCTGTCTCCTTCCATAATCTAATTATCTTTCATCGTCTTTTAACTACTTTCGTTACGAATAACGTTTTCCTGCACCCTCGGATATCAAGTAATTATTTGCTAAGAAACGAATATATCATATTGTTACCAAACATAGCCAACAAGTAAATTGTTTCCGTCATTGACAATTTCGGACTCGTGTAAATGTTATTCGTCCTCGTACGATCCTTCGTGCGATTCTTTGAAAAGCGACAGACAAGTTCGACGATTTTATGCAAATTGCATATCACGATCCTTCTTCTTGCAAAAAAAAAGTTGCTGAAACTTCCGCCGGTTTCTCATTAAAACTTGTCTATTCACCGATGAAAAATGAAATTTCGTAGGGTAATTTAGCCAACGCGTAGGGTAATTTTCCCCGTGTGCCACAGAGAACGCCGATAAATTACGCTTTAATCAAATCAGCCGTATCTTGGAAGTTCGTACAACAGGTGAATGCTAATCCAACCGAACAACATTATACATCTGATTAAACAGAGTTTCGGAGAATCGATACGTTTCAACGCGATTATTCCGTAACGACAATGTTTTTTTGTATCGGATCGTCGCCTAACGAACGGTATTTCCACACAGCGAAATTCAACCTCCCTCGACACTTTAATTAACTTTCGTCCAGGGCAACACGTGCGTGCTTATAAATAACTGAAACGCAACCAGCAACGAAATTTTCAGAAAATTTTCACGTCGAGTTATACGCGATATTCCCTTTTTCAGCCTTTTCGTTCGCGACCTTTCACGCGGATAAACTTTCAAAGGATTTATCATAGCGAGATATCCGGCGGGCAAGATTTGCTACACAGGCCGAGTGTCGTTCAGAATCTCGCAAAAATTTGCTGGTTCGCGTTGGATATTTTGAAAATATTTTTTGGACATGCAGCGGGAACACGTTTGAAAATATTATCTTTCTGTTTTGGGGCAGTCGGTGCGCACAGAAATTGTACCCGACGTTGTGATCGAATGGAAAGACCGACACGTTTCGAAAATGGCAAGAACATGAAAACTTGACGCGGTTTACGTTTTTATTCTTTTTTTTTTTTTGTTTTTCTTTTATTTTCCAGGCTTCTACAGCGCGATTGGTTCGCTTCGCGCGAGGTCAGCGTGTTTGTAACGATTAATCCATGCTTGATCTGAACTCTCATCAACGTCATTACGAACTTTGATATCTCGAGAAAATACATCTTCTAGAAGCATAGAGACGCGAAAAGAAGAATGAGAAGGTGTCTCATTAATATTAAGTCGTGAATAGGGTCGGAAGTTAGAAAGAGAGGCAGGGGCAGAAAATGATACGCATTTTTTGTTCGCTACTTTAACGAATCAATCTCTTTTCATGCGTTTCCGAATGCCTGCTCATGAATATTTTTATTTCATACAAATCGTACGAGCTATTTCATTATTTTATAAAGATCAATACTTTTCCTCGAACGTTGATTAAGAACTAGTTTGATGATAACATTCGCTATGATGCTCTTTCTTAAATATCCTTAACAATGATTTGTTGAACTGGTAATCGTTACACGCAATATCGGCGATTGGAATCTTTCAGCGTCAGTCAATCGATATTAAAATAATCAAAGTTAGTTTCCATTCCCTGGTTCCGAGTCGCAAATTCGAAGTAAGAAATTGTTAATTAGTTAATCAAAGATATTAGGAACGGTAGGCTATTGACCGAATTTCCAAGTTAATGATCACAGTATGTAAATACAATGTAATTCAACTTCGATTTAAATTCAATTGAAATTGAAATTGTTATAATAATCACGAGTATTTAGCAACCGTTTAATATGAATAAAATTGGTTTTTGTTTGATTTTTAAGGTATTAATAATGCCGTACATACGCATTATTCCATATTAACTTTCGTATTAATTTTTGACTCGTTTACGATCTAATTCATGGAGACACATTTTGGAATTCGCATTTTATTAAAAATACAATCAGAAGGTTTTGTATATGCCGCGTTATCACATGGAACTGTCAAACGCATCGAATCACTTTTTTAGCAGCAAGATCGAGTGACGTTTGTTTAACCGGGAAATAACAGCACAATTGAGGACTGAAAATGAAAACGCCTTTACAAAACGAGCAATTCAATTTTTCTGATGCGCTCGTTTATTATTCGACGACCCTGCACGCGATTGGCAGAAATCCTCCTCTGTAATCGCTGAATTTATCGAAAAAATTTATTTTCTTCATGCCACGAATAATCACACAATTGACAGCTACGATTCTCGCTTTGCGTGATTTCTCTTTGTTTAATATGACTTGTCTTTCGTCGAACAAATGCAGCTGTTGAAGCAGTAACCAAGATTTATTATTTACCGTTGTAAACGAGTATTCGATGTAATGGAAACATTTATCTGAACTGTATCTTTTTCTGGCGAAATTTTAGTTACAGGCCCATCCGACGAAGTCTTGCGAATTGAATTTCGTTAATCATCGCTTTTTCGAACTATAGTAAAACTTCGTTTATCCGAAAAAACTCCATTTATCGGGACGAAACTACGGTTAGTATACTTTACGATAAAACTTTACGATAAATAAAGATTGTAATACATTATTTTGTGCAATTTATCAATAAGTATAACAATCTTTATTAAAGAAGGCTTAAAGTCTTCCAAGATCTTAAAAACGAATCCTAAAGAATTTTGTAGTGTTGTACTGTTATTAATAGGAAATATATGACACGTATAAAATCTAATAACTATCGTGTATTTCAAGCCTGGAACGAATATCGTGGTATTTCTTGTAAGAGCAATAAAATATTCCATGCTATAACGTTCGAAAACGCTACTTTGTTTCGTATACGTTACCTGCACAAGTAGCGTGCAATTTGTTCCTCTAAGGAAGACATATGACGACATTGTTAAAAGACGTGCCAGGGATACAACGGTATTTTCATCGTACAAAATGGTAGACGGCCATTAGCAAAGCAGTGTCAATAAAATGGTAGACGTAACGTTATACGTTTGGATTTACTGGCCTGGCTCCGATAAAGACAAACGCGGTTCGATACAATTTATTGGCTGTACGTGTTTCTTCATGCCGGGCCGAGTCGAAATTTGCAGCTGCTTCGTATAATATCTCCTGGAGACTTTAAGCACGTAAGCCGAATAAATCTGCGCGTTTGATACGTCAGAAGAACGCTTGATACTCGATACGAAGTCTCGTCGTTCTCGTTCAAAGTTGCGCGTTCATGAGCTGTGTAACGGTAGTAGCTGTTGCAGCCACGCTGGAATAATTATCAGGATCTCCGGGGCTAGCTGTATCCCATTTTATCAGTTTCGCTTCCAGTGGTTCCGTGAACTTCGTGTTATTCAGCTAGTTACATTTCGAATAGAGATTCGTTTCAAAAGATCTCTT
This sequence comes from Bombus pyrosoma, assembly GCF_014825855.1. Classification (NCBI taxonomy): domain Eukaryota; kingdom Metazoa; phylum Arthropoda; class Insecta; order Hymenoptera; family Apidae; genus Bombus; species Bombus pyrosoma. The sequence goes on from NC_057775.1 coordinate 4,742,058, forward strand.
CCGAAGAAATCAAATTTAATTAGAAAGGTAAAGACGTGGGAATAGCTGATAACGAGAACGTCTACCGTGAACCATCCTTTGTAATATTAGGCCAGCGTATTTAATTACCAAGAATCCGCGTCCATTTACGAAATAACCAAGATCTTGCCAACTTTAGAAATATCCAAATTTTAATCATCGTATTCGACAGTAATTTACGGATTTTCATACGATTTCAGAGAAATGGATTGATTATGAATCCAATATGTGGTGTTATAAAATTTATAATCCTCCGCACGTATTTTGAAAATGGTTCTAAGGGGAAATACATATACGGTTTATTGTTAGTCGTATATTCCACGTTTTACGTATCAGCGTAATATTTTGGCCCATTTTTCGCCGGGTTTAAGAAAGTAACATTAACTCAAAAGCCATATTTTTGAAAGCAACTTCCTTTCTATCTTAACCGCACGACTATAAAATTCATAGTAGCCAGTCGACTCGCGTAAAATCGAACGTTTGGTTAAAAAAGCTTCCCATAACCGACCAAAACCTTCTCCGCTTCGTATAAAGCTTAAGATTTACAAGTGCGCCAACAAAACATTTCGAGCGTCCAGCACCGAGAGAAGATTCGGCGATAAAAACAAAATTTTTATCATGCGAATAATTTCAAGCAATTTCAGCGTATCTTTCACCATCGCGTCACTTACAAATATTATTAAATCGAATAAAAATGAAATTTTTATTTTCTTTCTTCTTACTCTATTTCTCTATCCTCGCTAATCGATTTTCGTTCCAAAGATCCTTCCATGTCCTTTAGACAGGCTACAAATTTTTCAATCAAAACAGTCGAATAAAAGTCCTTTTTACCCAAATATGTTTATTGAGATTTTCTGTGCTAGACTAAATTGGCCGCGTAGTAGCGACACACGTATGTGAATATGAGTGTGTGGAAGCATGTGTGTGCGCGGAGTCTCGAAAAATAGACGAACGTAACTGTTCCGTTGGCAGTGTGGTATGGAAGATGGTGAGACAAAGAGAGTGCCGAGACGCGTGCCAATGTATATCGACGAAGATCCTGGAAATCGTCTATTAAATAAATTTAAAACTATTTTAATATGAATTCTAAGCGTAACCTTAGTGTTCCTTTACTTTTATTTCGCCGATTAAGATGCACAATTCTCAACAACGTTAAATGCGCCATTTTAGACCATTGATCGAGGTTTCTATCATTTCTATCATTTCTATCATTCTATCATGTTCAATCATTTCTCACTGATTATTGTACTGGCCTATGCCTGTGTCCTATTCGCCGATAAATCGAGGCCGATAAAGAGATAATAATTTGTACGATCGCGTATTGTTCCGCGTTCCGGTACCTGTGACGTTCGCGTACATACGTGCGCGACGTTCATTACGATCCTGTCTGACTTATCGCGATGACACATTGTGAGAAGTTCTGACAAATATTCATCTCACCGGGTACAGAAGCACGATTCGGGACTTCCGGCAGCCGCTAAAAGCAATCCCTTCGAGATTCGCGAGCGAGAACATTCCGACTGCATTTGCAGCGTTGATTAAAGACTTCTCTCTGTTTAATGTAATTTGGTAGTTTCGCGTTCCAACGGCGACAGCTACGGCGACGATTTTGACGCGTCACGTTGCCTCCCTATTATTTGTTAGTTTTGCCATGGCGTTTGTTATTTATTATTGGGTCGCGTTAAAATCGATTCCGGCTAACGAGCAAATTATACAAGATTATGCGCGAGTTGGAGGAATCCCCGGGCTTGCAGGAATTATTGTTTTAAATTTATGGTCATTAGGTTCGCTAATGGGACGAGATTACGCTTGTAATCGCGCTAGGCATTTCTGACATTGAACTCTGCGAGTGGAAATACGTCGATTTTGAACTTTTTCATAATATTATTCGAGTAAAAGGGTATCCTTATATCTCAACGCTGATATTACGCTGGGGATATTATCTGTAAAGTTGAAACACTTTCAGAATTTGTAGCTACTTTGATCTCAATTTTTCAAGATCTCATCGTTTATACAAGGGTTTGGACCTTAAATTTTATTGGTCGTCGGATATTCAAATTTCTTACAAATCTGTGTAGATTTTCACGATCCTTAACTTCGAAAATCGTGTCTTTTAAATTTTGACACCTAGCGAGTGTTAGCGAGATGTTAGCGAATCAGTTGAACAAACTTCGGATTAAAATCCAATGGAAATTCATCAAACAATCCTACAAAAGACTTTGTCAGGCGAACTGGAACGATTTTCCAGGAACTCTGAATCCATTGCTTTCGATCCTCGGTAGATATCGGTTGTTTGCATTAACGTTACGTATAATTTTGAGGTTCCTTTTCATTTTAATTTATTGACGTGACGAAAACTATCGATACTACCTTTTAATACAATTAAAATTAATTTAAGATCAAGCAAGCTAAGTCGACTCGAATTTGCTGATGTCACCCGACAAAGAACAAAATCGGTAAATAGCAATTTATAAATGAACGTTTAATTGATTAAACAAACCACTAGAACTCGACGTTGGTATCTAATACTCGATAGTCCTATCATTCTACAGCGCGGTATCACGTAAACTCGAGAAAAACAAGTTTATCGTTCGGTTCACGAGATTTGCTCGTCGAGGAGAAGCGGTCGCGGCACGCAAGGCTGCCGGACGTGACATTTCCTTCGCGTTAAACGTAATACGCGTTTCCGTAGGATAATGTCGTTTAAAAATGTTGAACACGACGACACGGTGGATGGCCAGTACGACGTCCGGCAACGTGGCTTCAAAGGGTGGCCACTTGAAACTAGGAACCTAGCTGCATCTCAATGTGACTCGCATTATCAACGGCTGATAGGTCCGCAGGTGTAAAAGAAAATTGAGGCTGCGCGTGTAGCGGCACAGAGCGAGCCTTTGATTTTCGCGTGGCTACACGGATGCACACTATTGCACACAGGCGTCCTGGTAACTGCCCTTTGCAACCATCCTCTCTCTCTCTCTCTCTCTCTCTCTCTCTCTCTCTCTCTCTCTTTCGCTTCTGCTTCTCTCCGTGTGCATCCTGTCTCTTCGTCCATTGGTTGACTTCTTTTTTTTCTCGTCGCGAACTAACCAGTGTGTGTAATTACATTAACGTATCGAATTTAACGCGGAAGCGCAAGACCTGTTCGCATTTTCACGCGATAATGGCAACGGGAATAGCGAACGCTCGTTAATCAGCCGCTGGTTTCGACCAATTAATCGTCGACGAGCACACTGGCCTTATGGCGACACGTCGAAAGGCACACTGCGAATAAACGAGAAACGAATAAATGAATAAAGCGGCTTGCGTGAGAGCTGATCGCGCTTTGATCATCGAATTGGCCACCGACCGCTGAGATATTAACATGGACGAGAGCATCGATACTCCCTGTCCCGTTTCGTCGTTTTCAGTTTTGCGAAACGTTCCGGTGTTTTCGTTCCAAAGCCATCATCGCCGTGGATTTACGAGCGTGCGCGCCCTCGCGATCAGAAACGTTGCCGTGTGTGCGTAGCGTAGGAGAGATGGGATATCCATGGGATGGGAACCTTCCACGAAGGTTAAATTCGTTTGGTTTTGAAGATAATGTACGCGGTTTGGAGGGCTGTTTAGTGATAGGATAGCGTTTCGCTGATAAGCGAAGGATAACGCCGTTGCATTGTGTATCGATTTGTAACGATCATCGGTCGAAAGTGATTGCGCGTGAAGCGCAGACAGTTGATCGTTGCTGTTTAACGCATAGTTTACGGAAAATTGGATTAAACGGGCGTTTTAAAAAGGTAAAGTGAAATAAGAAGATATTGCTTGGAATTGTTTAAAAGTATTAGTGTTTTTTGAAATACCATCAATCGAAGGTATTAATGCTATTAATGGTATTGTTTAATTCAACTAAGATTATTCGAGCCTAAAATATCGCTAAAAGATAAAATTGAGGGAAAAATCATTAATTTGTAATTGACATCGTTGCGATATAAATGATCGCAATAGTTTGCCTTAGGCTCGAATTATGTTACTCAATTTTGCACCGCTTAATTTCAATTTTCAATAAAAATGAATTTCAATTTCCGGTATTTATTCGTTGATTATATTTATCCGTAACAGAAAACAAACTAACCTAACTTGCATTATTATTCGTCGCTTGCAATTCTAAGGTATCGTCTAATCTAAAACCTATCAAACGCTATCGACAGCTCAGACTAGAAGATCTTATTAAACTTCAGCCGTAGGAACCTTACCATCGTAATGAAATATTGAATTTAACGTCACCAATATCGCCGGAATAAACAGCCGGATAAAAGCATTTTTACATGCCGTTGGAAGAGAACTCCGACGAAGACGTAGAGAATCAGTGGCGTTGTATTTCGTTAGAAGTCAGGGCAGTAAATCATCTTTCAAGTTCCACGGAGTTCTATCCTTCCAGACGTATGATGGAAGACTCTGGAGATGCGGTTTTCGTTGTTGGACTGATTTCGCGAGGCTCGGAAGAACGAACGTTTCGCTTAATTGCAGCTCGATCTTTTATAATGAAGATTAACGAGCGTACGTCGATTGATTGATCGACGGGATATTCGACTTCAAGCGCGTTTATTTCCTTTGAGAAATTCGAGAAAAGGAAGCGGTGCTTGAGCGATCGATGGCGTGTTCCGCGTGTGGAGGAGTAGCGCAAATTAAAATTACTTGCAACAGTGCGGAGGTTAGTTTTGCTAATTAACTTGAAAACGTTGGTAAAAACAATATGCAAAATGGAAGAAAGGAGCACGGATACGTAGATGAAAATAAGGCAGAGATGAAATTAAAATTAAACGTAAAAGATGAAAATAGCCCGAAAAACGGAGGCACTGGAAAGAAAATAATGAATTTCTTAATGAAATTATACGCGAGATTCTACTTCGCAGAAGTGTTTCCTAGAGAATTGTCTCTCGTTGGATAGTCCTTGTTATCTTTTTAAAAAGAAGATTTTCAAATATCGACACCGTACTGTATCGTATAAAGCTGCGACAGATACATTTCAACGGAAGAAAAAAGATTCACATTGACGATTATTACACCGTAAAGGTACAAAGCGAATAACAAGTTACTCGGTTAATAATTGTAAGTCAAAGAAATTGAAAAAAAGCCGGATACATATTTTTGTTGATTTAACATCAGCTTACGGTGGAGAAAAGGTATTTTAACGTGGCTTGGTTGAAAATGAAAAGACCTCGGGTGTAAGCCTCTTAGAAATAATTGATGGGTTAACTACCTCTGTAAAAAACATCAAAGGTATAACTATTAAGAAGCAATATTTTAATATCACGATAAGCGATAATTTAAATTTACGATGAGGATGGAAAACGTATGTTTAACATCAAAAGTAAGTAGAAAGATAATTTTGATAGAATCGATCGACGGCGTCCTGAATTTTAAAGGTACGTCCCTGTAGAAAATGAAAAATGTGATATATTATGTTCTTCGAATTATTATCCACGTATTAAATAGTATAAGATGTGCATTTAAAAACAAGAGAAAAATATATCAGGAATTCAGAGCGTGACTAACGTAAAGTGGTTTCTGCAGACGATAAGCGACACGAACAGATAATAAATGAGATTCAGGCGAATTTCTCTTGCCTCTTCTTTATGTTTCGTTCGAGCAAAGTTTCTTTAATAGCACGCTACGTTATTTCACAAAGTTCACACGTTAATAAACGATTTTTTGCCTCGCTCGTCTTTTTAGTCAGCATGGCCAGGTAACTCGAGACGCTATAGTTCCGGAGCACACGCATTCCGACCGAGCTACTGTGCAATTTTTAGTAAAAAGTACAAGAGGAAAAAACGAAGAGACCCTTGGAAGCTGCGGCAAAAAGCAAAAAAGGAACTCGCCGTTCATCGTGCGAACTGTTCACAGCCATACAATCCACAAATGAAAAAGTTTCTCGCGGTGTGATACGTCGAAAGATATTCGAGATGTAAACGTTAGTCGAGATTTTCAGATATTTACATGCGCGTACTTAGCGTTTGTTACTTTTTTCTGCCTCTTTGCAGTTTCACGTTGATATCTCTCAACGATCTTCTCGCCAATATACGCTACGAACAGTCTCATTCGAGACAGACATTTTCTCACTTCCACAAACAACGCTTCTGTCACAGAGCAACGTATCCTATTTACCTTGAATCGATCGAATCGCTTCAATCACGGCGACGAGATTCAAACGCCTGTTCGTTCACCAAGAAGGAAAGAAGGTAGAACGCGTGATTCGTTGCGCGCCCATGTATACACGCGAGTCGAATCTCTGGTACACGACGACGAGGGTGACGTTCGACGAGAGTACGACGCGACGCGTCGTAGGAAAAAAGCGATAGAGAAACGGCGATCGTTCGAATCACTTTGGCGAACGCGCGATGCCGAGGAAATAGCCGAGGCGCGGTGAGATACGTGCCGCTTCTCGCATAAAATACTTTTCTCGTTTAATCGAGCTGTCGTCGAAGTCACGTAGCCGGTGCCGACGCTGCAGAACAGATCGTTTATTGCGATTCCGGGCATCCGAGGCGGTTATACGACCGCGTTAAGTCATCGTCTTCAATTAAGGGTAATCGGTAAATTGCCCTCCCCTTCGCCCTTCCTACGCGCCACCCCTCATTCGTGAACACCCAACCCACCACAGTCACAGCGACACGCAGCCGCTCGTTCGAAACGACGATGCGACGGTTCTGCTGGCTTGTCGTCGCAGAAAGATACGGCACGAATTCTACTTTTGCTGTCGTCGACGTTTGCATGCATTACAGCTATCGTGACATCTCTACGCCGTCGGGTTGTCGCGTGCGCGAGCCCGATGATTCAACACAAAACCGAAAGAAACAGGGATTACTGCGTAGGTATATGGTGTCATGGGACTACGTTCGTAATACGCAATGAGATTTCTTTCTGATTCGTCGAGGCACGAAAACAGTGCTTTTTTCCCTATTAAATTCAGTTTTCTCAGTTGTATCGGTTGTTGGAGCAGGTTATCGACGACCCAGTTAGAACGATAAATGCAGTTCTATCTTTTTGGAGATGGTTGGTTTACTTTGAAAGTTTTCGAAATTATGTTATCCAATTAAAGTTTCTTACCTTTTGTAGAAAAGCGATTATTATCGAAGCATGACATAGGAGGAGAATCTGTCGCAGTGCAGCAAGTGATTTATTTTTGTACGAGCTATCCTAATTCTTAAGATTACAACCTGATGCTGTTTTAAGATAAAGTTGAAGATTAATTTGTTACGAAAGTGGTTCTGCCCTTTGTTAGATCGTATATCGTTACACGACTGGTTTATTAGACGATTGGACTAATTTCTCCAGCTGGTTTTTGTCTATCCAAGTATACAAGGTGTTCCGTAAGGAATGCTGCGATAGAAAACAAAGTAATTTTACGCATAAAAACAAATAGAAGATAGAACGAGAAGTATCGAATGTAGAATGAGATTTTTTAGTAGATAGGTTCGTTTTTGAAGAAACTGAATTTGTATGGAATAATAGATTGAAACGTTTATGCTTCGATCGCGCGGAACTCGCTACAGAGTAGCTTTTATCGGCATTTGAATACTTTCATATTGAAAGAGTAAATGTTCGTTTATTATCGCCTCTATTAATTTTTCTATCGACAGACTGTCGACGGTGATATTCTGACGACTCTGCGCTGTTGTCTGAAACGAAACTTCGTATCGCGAAATTTTATTCCATATCGTCGATTCGTTTTTGTGTACAGGTAGAATCGCACCGCTGTTGTTTCTACTCTTCGCTCTAAATTATCTACGTGTATATATATAGCACAGAAAATTTTTATATATTTTACTCTGAGACTATTCGAAGCAACCCGAAGCAGTCGCATAGTATTGCTACAACGAAATTTTACGATTAAAACAATCAACTTTACTTTTACCGTGAACTGATTGTGATCATATACGATTGAAGTCTAAATGATCAAAGACTGCATCTAACGCTAAATGACAGATTTTACCAATCCCTTAAATGACAGAGTTTAGATTTTTTGCTTTTATAATTATTTATAAGTAGCTATTTCTTTTCGTTATATCATTTTAATCATAATCGGTGTAAGTATATAATATATTTGACTACACATTGGTAGTTGGTTGTGCTAATTATTGATATCTATTAAATTGTAAAATTACATTTCGAGCATTATGAATGTTAATTTATGTGTAACAAGTATGCGTATATGTAAATACGTAGTTCAATATTATTGTCTGTAAAGTGAAATTCCAAACTACTTTCATCTTTGATCGGATTTGATTGTGAAAGATTAATATTATTAGAGCAGCATAAAAGCAACAAATGGGGCGAATTAAACTGTATATATTGTTAATTTTGATGGCATGTTTCGAATAAAAAAAGGTTACGTTTTCGAAACTTGTATTGTTATGATGAGTTTATAATGATTTTATAACGACTTTATAATGGCGGTAAAAAGCACAAAGCTTCTTTTTCAATGCAAGAAACGCAGTAAATTATTGGGTTATCCTGAAATTACCTGCAAGATCGAGCAATTCATTTTCAACGAATATAATTGACTGAGATACCATATTTTTATATAAAATAAATATTACTGTTTTTAGTATGTCTTTGTCAATTTATTACGGTAGTATAGTATAGTAGTAGTAGTGGTAGTAGTAGTAGTAGTAAAACCATACAAATAATTTCCAATATCTAGTAAAACATAATAACAATGACTTTTATTACAAATACGCTTATATAACGATTTATACAGCTAACGTTATCATACAAACTTATTAAACGAATAATAACGATATCATTAGCACCTACATATTAAAAATGTAATAACATTTTTGATAACTACTACTACTACTGCTGCTAATAATAATAATAATGATAATAATAATAACAGTAATAATAATAATACCACTTTGCACGTTAGTAAGTAAGCTTTTCCAGGAGTACACATATATTCCTAACTTTAAAGTAGAAATTGTAAAATTTATATAAAATCTACAAAGCGAAATGTTTGCGTAAAAATTTACCGAGACTTTCGTTCTTACCGGGACAGCGTTACACAATGTAGCAGCGTATAGCACGACAGAAGCTGTTTCCGCGTATGTACGAGCTACTTGCTTGAAAATTATAAGCTGGATAACGACACAGGACGCGGCAAACAGGCTCGAAAAGTGTATCGTTTTACAAGCGTACGGGACATCTGGTACAATTTATGTAAGTAGATTAACGTAGAATTAATATGTAAACGATTATACAGCGGTTCGAGAACTTTTAATAAGTTTACGATAGTTTCCGGGGCAAATGAATAGCTCCTCCGCCGCGAGTTATCGAGAATTCGTTGCGTTTAAACTTCCTGCGAGGCTACTTTCGAAATTTATAAAGTATCCCCTAATTAACTAATAAAAGAACTTTGCCGAATAATAGAGAACATCCTCGATCGATTATTAATTTTTCTTCTAGTTCGCAACAACGTTTTTTCTTTCTACCATTATTTTCCTTTTCTTTTCTTTTTTTTTTTTTTTTGCCCCCCCCCCTTCATTCCCACGGAAAACGTTTACCTCCGATTTTATTTATCGCAGTTTCATCTCGGTTACGTTTGCTGAAATTGACGTTACTCTCTCGCTATAGCGTGTCTCCCCCTCGAGAGAAGAGGTGTCTTCATTTCTTTGATGTTGGGTGGAATTGATCGAAAGGCACTTTTACACCCACCTTTATTCCAGTCAGCGGTAAGTTACCCTCGCTGCCACCCCGAGGGCTTTCGATCTTATTCATCCACTTTCGCATCTTTCTCCTACTCTCCCCGCGAGAGAGTTGCGATCAGGCAACAGTCGGAGATCCAGTTTACCAGAAAATACGTCGATCTACAGGTTGTCCCATAAGTTGTGGGGTTGAAAAAAAGGAGCAGAGAGACATTGTCGGCTACGGTACCTTCGCGATAAATATTCGCCGGACGTCTGATACTTATGTGCGGACTTTTTTCCCTAACTCGATACTATAGCAAAGTTCGAGGTACTATAAATTAATTTTATATAAAAACGAAAAGAGACTTCCTTTGTTCAAATATAGACTACTCGTGTAACCAGCTTAGTTCGCGTGTCAAGTGAAAAAATTGAATTTATTTCGAGCTTAACAACGGGAGTACGAAAAGTGCGTATACATATATGTAGCTGGAAAGTAACTTTGAAAATCATCGTACGGAAAGTGCTTACACGTTCGTTATAACGAGAGCACAGTGTGTACAAATTTTATAACAGGCTGGAAAATATTTCAAGCTCGCAAACTCGGCGCGAAACAGGCAGCAATTCGCGTACGTGTATTAAATAGTTGATTAGCGAGCATTTAATTTGAACGAAAATAAAATTAGAAAACTTGGAATATTTTTCATAGGAGAATTTCGCAGAGACCAGGCATTTTATTTTTTCCCTTGTATCGTGTTTCAATTTGATTTCCTTGATACAGACATCTTCTATCGCGGTGGGTAATTCTAGCGGCAACTTTAGTTACTCCGCGTAAAGAGATAGTGTGCGGTGATTATTTCTTGCGACACAAGTTATTGCCTAGCGAATTCCAACGAAGAAGAGCACTCGCGTAGGGTAGAATTTGGTTTATTAATATGATGAATGATAACGAGGGCAAAGTTTGCAAGAGGCGATGTCGTCCCTTGCACAGTAATATTCCACGGAGCACGCGGTGGCCTCCGTATTCTCTGACGAATACAAATCGTTACTCTCCGCCTCTGTTTGGTCCCAGGCAAGCCGTTTTCGCGCGCCTTTCACGTACAATGGAAAATGAAACCAGATCTCGTGTACCTACGGACCTGTCGCTGCACTCTGCAAGATTTATCACGAATTTCTCCTTCAGCAACTGTAGCGCCGTTTTACTCTCGCCTCCCTGCCGTGTACCACGAAATTTTTGTCGCTACAAACGAATTTCTCGAAATTTAATATGCTCTTTGGTTGCTAGGATGCCTCTCATCTCGATTCAGACCGATGGCAATGTAAGTTCACGGGTAGCTGAGACGATTGGGTAACATTCTGACACGGATGGTGCACCGTGAAAAATGTTTTCTGGTATTTGAACTAATTCGAAGACGCTTTTGTCGTAGTTTTTATGGGACGTTACGTTAAAATACAAAAATCAAGAAAATTACGAATATTTTGAATTAATTGATGTACCTGTAGGATAAAAGATATATCTCTGATTTCGTCGAAATTCAATTAGACGTATGAAGTTACAAGCTGTTTCTACAGTATTCATGTTGCACGAGAAATTCATTTAACTTACGACTGCAAGTTAATTAAAACATCTCGAGATAACAGAAGTGTGAAGTTACAAAGAGAAATTGTGTTCTAACAATGAAGGGTTGTGTTGCATTTATTCCGTAATTCTCGTTTCAATTTTCGATTAATCTACGTTTATTCATAACTCTGTACGTTGAAAATAATTTGCCAATGTTTAAAGATAATCTTGTTCTACCGAAAATTCGGAGGCACCGTTAATCGCTGTCCCTGCGTTAAGCAAAATATTAGTCTGAAAAAATTCTGAAATTAATCAAATTAATGGGTACAATTCAATCTTCTATGCTATCGTGATAGTTTTATTAGAAGTCGAAAACGAAGGAATAAAATGATATTAAGTAGAAATTACACAAAAATTGAACTATGATATAACGGAAAAATTATATTTTTAAAATGAAAAGCTCTGACGAACAAACCTTCGTATCGACACAGTGAATGATCTGTGTTTCAAATCGACAGAATGAAAAAAAATAACTTGAACTTTGATTTAATTTGAATTCGACTTGACAAGGATTCTCTTCTACAATTTCATGCGAAAGAGAAGCTAATTAAGTTGCTGACAATCTTTCGCTGATGATCGACATATAATTTCCAGTTTAAAAAAGCAGTTCACAATGATAAAATTACTGAAAAATTTCATCAAAAAATGTCTAAAAACAGGTTGTACAACGCTACAAAACTGCTGTTTTAAATAAATTAACGAGGGTTGACATGAAAGTTCAAGCTTAATTACACGCCTTAGCAGTCTAAGGAAAACATTTCAGTTTAACATAGGTACATGTTCTAATTGTTGAAAGTTCCAAATCTGAGCATTCATGTGATAACATCACGAAATCTAATTTTCTTACTCAATTATTTGATTTACCGTGAAATTCTTCTATCATATATTTAATGAGGAAAAATTACAAGAAAACGATCAAATATTCCTGGAATGACTAACGTTATACGTACATATTGCATTTCATGAACTCGGATAGTTCGTCGAGTTCTGTTACTACCATGATGAAGAATTTTACAGCTGTCTACAAATAAAATCGTTTCATGCGACGTAACTCGGTTTATCGCGAATCTTGCATTATAAAACAAATATCCAGGTGTTGGTTTCCATAGCGTGCAGTTTGTGCAACAAGCATTTACAGCGAGATGAAGATAACGGTACTGAAATGATGAGATTGGAACGTTTGAATGTACATCATTAGAACGATCGTTCGGTAAATCTTGAACACCTGTACAACCACCTCGATTTCATTTGTGGTTTTAACATCGTCTATTAAAATTGAAACTAGTTTTTTATTCTGATAGAGTTAAACGTTCCATTTCTCTCTGTTAGATATTAATCACGTCGTACCTAACTAACAGAAGCTAGTTCATTTTGGAATTTCAAAGTGGAAAATTTAAAATCCTTTGGCCCTTGACATAGATATTTTGGGAAAAGTAAAACTTGATCCGGGTTTTTATGCAATTTCCCTCGTGAATACCTTGTTTCTACAGTGCGAGAAATTTCTAATATACGAAATCCTATTAACCGAAAATTGTCTCGTATGATAAGCAAATTTAGCAAAAATCTTATAAAAATCACAAATATCCTGGGAGCTTGGAGGCTAAAAAAAATCGAGGCAAAATGACATTAAAGCGTATCTGGAAGTCGACTGAAAATGTATACTACTTTGAATTCCTTGAATTGTCAAGAAGGAAGATCGACGGAAGACACAAAGATCAGTGAACTGGGGACGATCGGTGGAGGATCTTGCAGCTTTCCAGAAGTTGCACGAGCGGCGTCGAACAGGATGACTAATTTGTTTGCTACCCTACTCTCGTGGAAACGATTCAAATACGTTCGTCCAGTTTTCAAAAACAAAGTTTAAACGACCTATTTGTGAATTCCTGAGTGTGCACATTGCTCTATTCTTTTTACTACCATTTTTACCGGGTAAACTACTCGACAAGTCACGACAGGGTAATGAGGCTATTAGATTGTTTGCATGGCTTAAATCGTTTAGCTATCGCGCATGTTCGTTGCGTACGTCTATTCCATTTTGCTCGTTCAGACATCGCGTATGTCGCATCAAGGAGAATAAAGGATGCCTACCTACGGCCGCCTTAACGAGACTTGCATTTTTAATGAATATTTTGGGGTTGCACGATGAAGGAATTTACGTTGGCAACAGACAGTTTAACCTCTCAAACGGGAACGTTTACTTTATGCTCTTTTATAAGCATCGGCAAGAATTTCTATTCTTAAAATACAGAAGTTACTTAAATCAACAGAAGAGAAAACAATACCTTGACTAAACATTATTTTACATCATTTTTAATTTTATGTCACGGTTAAAAATTCTTCGAGAGAAAGTCTGTCAAAGTTAACGATTATCTTATTATATTGGATGAAAACTGGATCAAAAACAAGAGCAAATAAACGGGGACGATCTTTTATTAGGAAGACGCATTGTTTAAAATATTCATAGGAGCTACAGTTATACGTATTATGTTTAAGTGACGATTTTTAATATTTTTGAAGCCATTTGTCTTTTATATTGGTATTTATAGTTATCCTTTCAGTATTACAGTCGACTATATAGCGCAGAACTCACGTGTCATATATTTTACATTGGCGGTGCTTTTATATTCTATACCTTATACGTGTTACATATTTCCTCACTCGTGAGATTTACCCATATTTTTCCCGTAATATTCACATCCGGATAGTATATTCGAAGTATATCTGCATTTACCGAGAGACGAATAGCAGGAAATGTTCAGTTTTAAACTCCACTGCTAAAGTCACGTAGAAATTTTTACACGTATCTGTCGGTTCTAAATATTCATGAAATCGGCAACATAGTGTACAGTATATAACATGCAACATATAGTATCACAATTGTATATACGATACTTGTAAAAAAAAAAAAGAAAAAAAAATAGAAAAATTAGGTATCTACTAAAGATGTCTGACATAGATCTTACGACGCGACGCGACGCTACGCCGCGACGTCGAGATCATGCGATATGATTCCTCCGAGACCAGTATCACGGATTTTGGTCTTTCACGATCTCACGATGGTTCGAGCTGGCTTTTACAATTCCAAGATCACGAAATACGAAGACTCACTGACCAGGAAATGTTTCAGACGAGTTCTGCAACTATGAGGTTATAGAGTTCGAGGATTCTGATTTTGTCTAAGGCACGGCCTTATGTCTTGTGCGAGGTTACGAAGTCTTAAGCCTGTGCAATGGACTTGGGACAGTCCGTGATGTGCTTTACTTTAGGATGATTGGCAACTGTCCATAGTTTTATTTTTTTTTTTTCTTTCACTGTCTTTTATATTATTTGTCGTATCATGTGCATGCCTTTCATAGTAAACTAATCAGACTGGGTGTAATTTAAATTTAAATAACCTACCAAAAGTGTAGTACTCGTTATAGTGTCTGGACGATGAAAGAAATCTTTATGTAAGTTTCATTTTTTTATGTATTCATAAAGATATAGATAGCAGAATTATAATTACCATTTCAATAGCGATAGTTGTGAGACACATCTTAAAATAATTGGAAAATTACAAATTTAAAAGATTGATTATAACAAGTATCGGCAAAAATCGTTATTCTTAAAATATAGAAGTTACTTAAATCAACAGAAGAGAAAACAATACTTTGACTAAACATTATTCTACATCATTTTTAATTTTTATTTAATGCAAGTCAGCTTTAATTGAGAATTTCTGAAAGTATAGTACCTTTCAGAAACATAGATCACAATAAATGACAAAAAGATTCCTCTAGTAGCATATCAAACAAAGCAAACTACCTCATAATCAATGACTTATTCGGAAGATAGCTATCGTATTTGCAAACTCAAATTTGGTAGCATTAGTTACCAATGCGAATGGAGTATAATGGAGCTCGTATAGACGTTGAGTCGAAGTAGTAACGAGATCGGTAAACAATCAAATTAGAACAGTCTCGGGTTAGGTTTCAGATACACCATAACTGGTAATAGGAAGCGCTAATAATCAATAGCTTATGATTACGAGGCAAATAAACGCGAATATCCAGTGGCCGGGTGATTTCTCGAAATATTTTTAAAATATTTTCAAAATATTTTTCAAAATATTTCTAATTAATTTTCATTCTCATTTTAAAGTTAATTTTATTGCACATTTTTCTGCACAAAAGCGTAATTTCGACAAACGTATGAAATTTGACGAGACCAGGATGAGACCAGAGACTATAATAATAGAGTCGAGGTAACAAAAAATTTAAAAGCATAATTCATGAAAGCAACAAAACCTTTAGATGGTAAAGTGTCCTTCGATCTTTTATCTGTTCACAGAATTGCTTCGTGTTATACTCGAATGTTTCCAAAAATTTCAAACGTGCCCGATAATTTATTACAGAATTCTACATTCCGCATCTTTGTAGAGAAGCATATAGAATATTTATTCCTCTCCGAAGAAATAACAAAACATTACTAGAATCACACTCAAACACCAGATAGACAATTGAGCCATAAACGGACTGATCGTACGAGTGAAACGTCGATGTACCAATCCTTTCTGCGTCTGCGTGTTTCAATCGGTGGATGGATACGTATTGACAAACGTTTAATTTCAGTGCTTCTTTTCTCATGGAATCGGGACTGACGAGACAGAGTTGTATTAATGTTCATCAATACCATTTTCGATACTCGTCGGGTAAACACGCTCGCCAGCGAATTTAATCCCCGATAGATCGGCCGGGTTTCCCGTGTTGGATGAAATCGCATTCGCAGAAGTTGCGGTTGAAATTTCCAATTTCTCCCCCTCCATTCTATATTCCAACAGTCGTGTCGCTTAACCTGGAGATCCCTAA
The DNA here is from genome assembly GCF_014825855.1 of Bombus pyrosoma. Classification (NCBI taxonomy): domain Eukaryota; kingdom Metazoa; phylum Arthropoda; class Insecta; order Hymenoptera; family Apidae; genus Bombus; species Bombus pyrosoma. Next base: position 4,758,203 of record NC_057775.1, read on the forward strand.
TTTTTCAGTGGTCGTATAATCTGCGCTACTTTGGACCGGAGCGGTGTCTTTATCCGCGATTCCTCTTCGTTCGCGCAAATAAACGAAACGGATAGAGTAAATGAGATTTCGTGGCCTCGAGGGATCGGTAAATATTTCGGAGAATGTTTCGAATAATAAACCTGTAGTGCATGTGTGCGCGATTTTAGAACAAATTAAAAACTTCCGGCCCTTATCATCTCCTCGCGATTATTATCCGGAATTATTATCCGATCCCTCGAGCGATTTCCTTCCAAAAATTAAGGATCTAAGCGTATCCTCAGAAACTTCCATCATGTTAACTGTTTGCATTTGGACAGCTTTTTAGCATCTCTTTCCATCGATTAAATCGTAATTAGAAAGCGACTTGCTGAGGAAAAATTGCTTTATTTATGTTTGTTATTGGGCAAGTTCTTGTATGATGTACCGCGTCGTTACATTTATTGATTTATATTTTATAACGACAAATTGTTGGAACGATTGCTCGAAAGGATAATCACAGATGGAAATTCGTGCTTCTCGAAGCTCATCGTAGATTCTAATTAAAGAGTTGGCTCGTTCGAACGAATTGTTTTAGGAGCCTTTTATTGAAAAGACCAAGATAGCCACCGGTAATGTCAATAACGTTTTCGTGAATCGATCACGTGAGAATATTCCAGGGAGAGATATTTTTCAGCCGATGACGAAGATTGTCCTTTTATTAATTATTGCCGATAAAAACACGTTTCTAGTTTTATAGAGATGCAAGAAAACGATGCATTAACGTTCCAGATTAATTTTGCCGGAAGTGAAAGAAATAATTCCGTCGCTTAATTACATAGATCGATAACTTGTCAAAGTATAGCGTTGCATATACGCGACATCGAGACAGGATCGCAAAATTGTTAATAACGTTTCTCAGTGACCAATCCGATTGTATCTGTACAAACTTGAAGAGCGAGAACTCAAAAAACGTGACGCTCTAGATCGATGATCCTAATATACAAAGGATAAGCTGCAGAAAGGTACAGGATCTAGACTCTTATAAAGCATAAACCCCGTAAGAACTTTCATTCGTGGAACTTTTCCTTTCCTTCGAGACTCCATTATTCCTTTTCCCGTCACATAATACACCGCTGTAACAATAAATTACTCGGTCTAAGGACGAAACTATTACTCATACTCGTAGGGCGAGATGTACAAGCCGATAAGTAGTCCCATGATTTAGATTTTCTGCCGTGTCAGGCGATATAAATAAAAGAATTAGAAAGCATTGAGCGTTACCATGGTTGACGATCTAATCTGGCCGAGCATGGCATTACGTAGTCGCGATAATCGCGACCCGCGTTACGCGTAAATACGCTTTAGTCGCGTGCACATTCGTCCATGTTCCATTCGCTTTTCTGTGTGTCCACGTACAATCGGCGATGAGAAGAGCGGCAACGGAACATTCGAAACACGTGACGATATAATAATAGCCGACGGCGATGCCTTTATACGTTGCAAATGTGTTCGTTTGGAACGATTCGGTGAAATTGTGTAAAACATCGATCGGAAATTGTCCGCACAAAGGAGATGCTCTAGCGTCGACGGAAAGAACGCTTTTTTAATTGGCCGCGATGTTCTCTCGCATCGACGAATCGCTTTGCGCAAAGAGGTGGCAAATCTAAAATGTTCACACAGCCAGGGGAGGGGCGGCGATATAATAAATGATCAACGATATAGCATAACGTGTCTATGCGCGTTTGTATGTGCTCGATAAGACGGCGCAATTCATTATGGCGTTGATAGCGTACGGAAGCCAGTGCACGATATTATCGAGCACACCAGCCAACATAGATAATATAATTAGAGGAGTTTCAGCAGCTAATTATGTTGCTCGGCTATTTACATAATTAATTAGTAACTCGGCGCGATGGACTCGTATTCCAGGCTTCCAAGCCTATCAATGTTGCTGCTTAAGTTACACGCAGTAAATGTTCGAATTTTGTTTCGCGTTTAGCGACGCTGGTAAACTCGGTGAAACGACAAGTTGTGTCTCGTCGTTTATTTTGTTCGTACGTGCTAGAAATTGGAATAAATAAGTAAGTATTCCTATGCGTGTTACTTCGTCAAGTTGTTTAACTTATTTGTCGAACATTTCCACTCGTCTCTACTAGTGCAAACTCGGTATCGTGCGAACGAAATGTGTTGTTTGTGATGTAACGGAAAAAGTTATAGATTTCACGAAGCTCAAGATGACTTTAACTGCGAGAAAAAAAAGAAATACTTTTGAAATGTTCATTATCGTTAGACCGCGAATATCAGTTCATATATTTATGGGAAGTTTGAAAATTAATACGACAGTTTCCAGAATATACGTCGTATGGAAAATGGTGGTGCTCGTTATTATATTTAATCTCTGTTGCCAATAAACACGAATCTGAATAAATATCTGCGGTTTAATTACCGTCGTATGTTCTTCAGTCGAGCGCACACAAATTGTGCGAGACGTGACTTATTTATCGTGGACTAATTAATTGTCGAATTTATAACGTTAATGTAATTCCATTTAAGAAAAGGGTAGCCGAGAAACGAAAACGAAGAGCGCTGGAATTTCAACGTGCAATGGTAGAATTTTCTGCTTTAAAAATTGAGGAATATATAAAGAACTCTTCTCTTTAGCAGGCACTGATTTTACGACATGCGATCGTTAAAACTTTTTTGCTTATTTGAACAAACGGTTCATACCCTGAAACTTCGCAGCTCTTTTTTCCTCAAACAGCTTATTTAAGTAAAAGTGCCTTAATTTTTAACAACTTAATAACTAACAAGCATAAAGTCGATATACCAGTAAACCTTTATGAGATTCTCCTAACACGCCAATTTTTCTGATAATATTTAACATATTTCTGCATAACGATCTATTCGTGATAAGTTTATGAATTTTAAAAGCAGGTTGCTTCGTTATCTTCTATTCTTCTATATTGCAAGCGAATGCGATACATGAGAAATAATCGATGTAGCTGCGAATAAAAATCACAAAGGAAAGCTTCTGCGCGTTACCCTCCATCTTCTCTACGTAGCTAGTGTAGTGTCGTTAAGGCCGGCGTGACATTTTGCGAGGCCTGAATACACATTCAAATCCTATACTAAGATTTTACGAGGAATTATTTATTTACAAATGCTATTACATATTATATACTTTTTATAAGATGAATACTAAATAATAATACAATCCAATAATAATATTACATAATTTTTCTCGCTTTTTTCCACGCCAAATCTTTGATAACATCATCAAAATCGATTGAATTTGCTACTTCGCTTTCTATTGACGGAATAGCCAGAGATGAAGATCTCTCTTGGCTTATCGATGATCGCAGATAATTTTCGTAGACTGCGTGTTGTTGTATGAGTTAGGATAAGTGTTACATTGTGGGTAGTTTAAGGGAACAGAGCTATCGGTGACGAGAACTGACCGTCGATAGTTTTCTGTTTAGTTTTAAGATCAGTAGGCGATGACGGGCTGATGGCCACGTGTAGTCCTTGCGAGGTACGTAGGCTCTGGCCCAGGTTTTAATAATAAAATAACAATTCAACTAAAACTAACTGAAAGGATTAACAATAAAATAATAGTTCAGTCTTCCGTAATGGTCCTCCGCTTTATCTATTCTATACGCTAGAAGAAGATTCTTCTTTTTTTAATTTACAGACGATAAACTTTCCCATTATCCTTCGTACTACGGGCCACTCCAAACAATGTCTATATACTTGCCTGCACGGTAACTCGATGCTACACGAAGTTGTCTTTTATCGTGTCTAGCTCCTACAACCCTGTACAGAAAGTAAAATGTATGTACACAGGCCGTCCCTGTCACGCGAGCGATCTCAAGAATCGATCAGTCAGTCTGGAACCAATGAATAATTACTATATCAACAGTCATGTAAATCGGCCGCAACGCTTCAAGTAACTCGCACAGAATATGCGCATCTTTAACGAGCGTGTCGTACATTCACGAAAAAAGCCGCGGGGAAAAAGAGTAAAATGGAACTACCAACATAAAGGAAGCAGCACCATAGTTCCACGAACTGGCGGTCGTAATTTTCCATGCTTCCACGTTCATTTTTATCGCCTGCAACTAGCTACGAGTCCAACGAAATCTGTGTGACCGTTGGTCAAGTCGCGTTACGTCGCGTGATTTCTTCTTTTCGTCCTCGTTCGAAGGGAAGAGAAGGGTGAACCCGGGAAAGGAAGTGGAACTTCCTGCATGCTTACACGAACGAAAGACACGAGAAACACCGTTTCGTTCTCGATGGTCGATTTCGATGGGTCGGCGAAGAGGTCGTAAGAGGCGAGCACCGATTACCGTTTCTACACGCTACACCTTTTTAGTACGCGTTCGCGATGTTCTCGCGATCAAGCTGCCGATTAAGGAGTAATAACGCGTGTCGCGCTACATTGCCGTCTGCTTCCTGAAACGGCTTATACGGCTTCTCCTCTCGTCGATCCATTCGACGAGATTGCTGAAACGCGAGCTTTGATTGAATCTGTCGCGTATCACCGACACACTCCTTATGAAAATTTCAATAAAAATACCGATGCAAGCTCGAGACGAAACTTTTCAGGTACATTCACATATGTGTGATTCTTGTCTAATTCTTATCTAGTTAAAACGTCTTATCTATCATTTCAAGGCTTCTTTGTCTTTCTTCGATCAATTGAAATCTATGATAATTATTAACAGCCGGTATAATCTAATTTAAACACAATTTAGAAAAATGGACAAACTGCTATATACAAAATCTGCGAAACCAAAATGCTGTAATTATCAAATAAATGTAAAAAATGAAGATGTTGATCAATCCACCTCGCACATCGTACGAACGATGATCAGTTCCAAAAATATAAATTCGTACGAAACAGATAGGCGATTAAACGAACAGGTTCGAGAATTTTGTTTAAATTTTGCCGTAGTTTCAACCAGCCTGTCGAGTATAGACTATCTTTATTTTTTCTTATTTATCGATGGAAGTGGAATTTTGTAAGAATTTTCTAACAATCGCTTGTCCGTCTTGTTGACAACTTGTCTATCGATGCTTTGACAAGTTGTTTGGCGTTATTTCATTATCGGAATTAATGCCAATGTCGATAACGCCTCGTAGAATCTCATGTACAAGTTTCACGTTCCTACATATCGGATAAGATTACCGAAAGTAGCTTAAGCTTCTTTGGAAATTTCTCCTAAACGTATTAAGTGTTTCATAACTTTACAAGTATACTTCCTTTTTTTTGCACAGTTTACCGTGACACCTGGATGATTAATCACCTGCGTAGATACAATCTTGTATTCATTAGTGCTGCACACCACGCGAAGCTGACGACAGTTTTGAAATTATTACATTAAAAAGTAAAATCCTCTTTATACCTGTTATACATTTTGAAGAAAAGCGAACTAAAATGAAACGAAGCGGACGAATTGAAAGGTTTGCACACGATACGAAAGGACTTTGGTTCTGTGAATCCGAAACGACAATATTTACATCATTGACGTCATTATCGATTCACGTACTCTGAATACACGTGTGCTGGTTAATGATGCTCTTAATCTTGATCACTAATCACACGCTCCACATCTCGCTAATTATACTGGTATTCGAGATACGTTCGATCGTGGCTTATATGGGTTTTTCTTCATTAATGGAGTCCAATTATTTCCATTACACGAATGGAGTTCCGCAGTATCTACGTCAGTCATTCACTACAATCAAATAGTACGAAAAAAGAAACCAATGGGAAGGTTAGAGTTGAAATTGTATTAATAGGTCGTTATCAATAGTTAAACTTACAATCGAAATTAAACTTTCCTTTCCAGATTATCGATTTGATCGGATATCAGACTGCGGATGTATATATAAATTCGTATTTTTCCCAAGATAGTTTAAAAGACTGAACTTACTCTATGTAGAAGTTTCTTTAAATAAATAAGAATTGCTTGTTTTGTGCGTGCGTTCAACTTTCACCCGATATTCTATACGCGATGTGCATCTCAGATTTCGAATTTCATGTTATCCGAAGAATAAATAATATTTCGTGAGACGAATATTATTATAAATTTTTAAGCGATTGTGAACACGTACTATACGTAATACAGTAAAATTTCATACAGCTACTGAATATTATTATATTTGCGTTATACGACAAATTTTACAGTAAGATATCAAAATTAATATTTATCTTTGCGACAAAATAGAATTCAACTATAAAGTTTGATAGAATCTTTATTTAATACGGCAAACTTTTATATCGATATTAATTTTTACTAAAGCTTTGTTTCATAAATTTTATAGTAGGATATAAACAACAACTGATAAACGATTTTCTCTTATAGCAACGCATTTAATTTTCACGCAGCTACTAGATTCTGCGAGATCATGCGACTCATCCTATACGAAATCACGTGACTGTGTCGCGAAATATTTCAATCTCGGCTGGTTCGTGTGTCCCCGTTTCTCAAAATCGACAGCCCCGTCGATTCGACGGAAAATGGGATTTTCGGGAACTCGAGAATATGAACATAGTCCGCTTTATTGTGATTCAATAATCGTCGTTCGTGAATCTTCTGCATTGCAATTCATCGAATCGCGTGTTCGTACCTATTTGAGAATATTAGCTTCTCTGCTCGGCATCAAGAAGACAATCGCCGCTTCATAGAGATTTATAATGAGACGCGATATTTTTCAATCTACCTGTAATGACTTCTCATCTTCCTTTTAAGAATAGTTGCATTGTTATTTTTGATGCTGATGCAGCGCCCGGGATTATTCGCTGTTATACTTGGAAACTCATCGTATTGTCGGCCGCCTCTGAGCGGCCTCTAAGAAGATGATGTTCGGAGAGAAAAAGTCACTCGACGAAACTTCACAACTACTTCGATCGTTCGATGTAAATTGCTTTTGGTGGTCGTGTAACTTGTTTACTCGAGGAACTTGAGGAATTTTCTGACGTCGATCGATTTTTAAAAAATGTTATCGTACTTTATTAATGAAACGATATCTCCGCCATAAAATGACATACTCGCAGTTTATAAAACAAGCCATTAAATATATTTAATTTTTCTTTCAAACGTTTGCGATTTCGTAAAAATGTACTCCTCGCCAATTGTTTCAATATTTATATTACGAATCAAATATCTTTGAAGCTGATAGCGAAACTGCGCGGTCCGTTTTATGAAATCCCATAAACTTTAGCAGCTTTTATTAAAATGCGTATCTATGGTTATCACTTGACTGGCACGGTATCACAGTGAAAACACCGGCGCTGGAATAACGATTCCAGCGAATAATTCGCGTGGTCGCGAAATAAATTATACGTGTACATTGCGCGTGCGTGCACCTAGCAAGATAACACGATTATGTCAAAGCACATGCCACCAGGTCCACAAAAGATACGCATCGGCACCAACGACGACGTTATAATGCACAGTACTGGCGTTGGTCTTTTTTCGACCGGTGGTTGCGACATTTAAGCGTAGCTTAGTAAGGCTGTATGTATCTTTATCATGACGTGTGGTTGCTTTCACGGCAATTTAATATTCAAGGTCTAACGGTATCGCTAGGAGAAAGAGTGAAATGATAGATGTATGGGTAGATTACGAATCTTTATGCATTTATGGAGAAGAATGATGGCGTTATGAAAAATTGATTTATTTTATAGCATCACTAAACGAATCATTTGTACGAAATATCGATAGTTTATTAGATGGGAGACACATCTAAGGAAAGTAAATCCGGAAAATCGACTTGAAGGTTCAAACAGAAAATTGTCCATCATTCAACCATGTATCGATGAAACAATTTGTTTCTTTAATAAGTTAGCTGATATTCACTGAATTTCAAGCATTTTTAATAAAGTATTTACATGCATTTCCTTTTGTAAAAAGACAGGTAAAATAATTTGTATGACTTTTGTTAAGTAATATAATTCTTTGAATAATTGCGACACACATCCGGTAAATAATTTGCACGTAAAGTCAATTTTTACGGATATGTCAGAATCGGCGACTTTTAAGATGTATCACTCTCCTAGCAAACCGATGATATTGTTTCCGTGCCGTGTATAGGTATACGTCTGATGTATGAAGCGATAGGAAAATTATGAAAACTATGTATAAACCTCGAAATATCTCGATAGAATTAATCTGATTAACGTATTTCGTTGTTGACTTTTTTGGATAACAGTCCATTAGCAAAATAATCATTCAAGAACTCAGATAATAAATCCAACACGTTCGGAAAGCTATAAAATTGTTGTTAGGTAAAAGCAACGATCGGTAAGCCGTTCACAGCAACGTTGCAAGAGGAGGATGCGTGTGTTGCTCGGTTTCCTTTCGAAGTGGAAAATCAAACTCAATGTGTACAGTTTGACGAGTGGAGTGAAGCCAATTTCGAATCTTCGATTCGAAAATATCGCTATTCAATCGTTTTAAAAGGTCTTACGATTTTAAATACTTGGAAAAGCACAAACTGATCGGAACTTCTTACCACTATCCGAAAATCTATTAAAATTCTATCAATCTTCGCTACGTTCTTCGCGTTTTTCTGTCCCAGTTTCGCATCGTTTTGTTTCTTTCAAACTAAACCCGTTCGAAAGATAATAGGAAGTTTTAATGCCATTCGTTGTTTAATAATAATCGACTAAAGTTTGTTAATATCGAAAACTAATTAAGCTGCACGAACTGGTTATCTGGATTAAGAAAGTACGTTCAAAATGACCGCATTGCATACATCAACGTACAGGTTATCCAACTTCTGTGTTGGCCAACTTTAACAATTGAAACATAGTGAATGGAAATCCATTTGCATAGAACGATATCACGGTGGAGCAACGTTTCACGAATTTATCAACGCACTTGATAATAAATTTATGACGCCACCGTTCCAGCCATAACTTCACCAGACTGTGAATTCACCTTCGAAGCCTTGTAACCGGCCGATGCCATCTGTACCAAGTAATTGCAAGAGTTGAATATCGGAATTTGGATCTTGCTCGTGAGAGAGATCGAATAACTTGCTGTTTCTACGCGACATCTCCGAGTGAACTTCGAACAGACGGAACTTCGACGCGCTCTCTTCGAGTCGATGCAATTAACATCACGCCTCGGCTTGTTACGAGTAACTACCAGATTACGAAGTTATAACTGTTCGAATTTATGCTTGCTGCATCCAATCGTACGATACAGACGCAAAATGCATCGCCAGAAAAGATAGAAGACGTTTATCCTTTAATTAGATAATAACGTTTAAACGTAGATTATCGTTTGTACGCAACAATGGACGCGGAAAAGCGTAATAATCGAAACAAAGATTTAATAAATTGAGAAAGTGTCAATCGTTACCCTATGTTAAACGACTAATTTAGACTTTAAGCGAGCATTCTGAACGAGCGAGACGATCCACCGAACGATCGTAAAGATTCGCCCTAGCACGCGTGTCCATCAGAGAACGCTCGATAATCCGGCGTCAAAGAGGCGTCGTAGATACCTGATCAACGCGATTATAATTGAAAACAAATCCGTGGGCCCGATAATTATCCGGCTAAATATTTAGCTTGTTCGAGCAACATAGAGCGGTAATTATCACGAACCTTGAGCGGCACGTCGAATCCTCCTATTATCGTCGATTCTCAGCTGGTGTGTCTGTGAAGGCTCAGCGAAATCACGCGCTGCTACGTATGCGTAATAATCGATAATTAGAGCTCTTCCACCCTTCCCCCTGTATCGCTGAAGGATGTCCATTTGGGAAACGCGATAGCCCAGCCATGCCTATTATTATCAGTGCTAATCCCCAGATAACACCCGACATCGGTAATCGTGTACTCGCGTTATTGGAGTTTCTGAGTATTATGAACGTTACACACGATTCTCACTTCCATAGATCTCTCCTTTCGTTTTCTTCTCCCATTGGCACGCCTTCGCCAATCCAAAACCTTCATTCGTTCGTCGAATCGATCAACGATCGCGTATCGTTTCTTAGAGGTTTCCTTCTTGGCCGTGAGCGAATTAAAATTACAGGGCCCGATGCAAGCCAGTGGTAGTTCACCACCGACCCCCGTCGGTGAAACGTGTTCACCACACTGTGAATTATTAACGCGAGCATTTCTCATTTCCGGTGCGCTCATGCGCGACAGAAATTATTGGTGATCTCTGCAGATATATTATGCGGCCACCACGATTTATACGTCATCGCGACGAGGATTGTACGGTTTACATCGATCCATCGTGGTAAGCTGTACAACCGTCCTGTCTTTTTCAGACCTCTGGTTTTCCCTTGACTCCCTGCCTTCGTCTCGCTTTCTCTTCTTCTATTCTTTTTTACTCTTTCCTCCGGCTGAAAACTGATACAGTAACGCGGGACAATAACCGTGCGAATCTTAAATAAGCGCATGTATTATTAACGATGTAAAAAGATGGTGCACCAGCAGAGGTTATGCGCCGGTAGTTACCACCGCTGCATGCATCGCGGAGGCGGAGTCGTGCAGGGAATTTCAAAGTCGTTCCAATATTTTTTTTTCTTTTTTCTTCTCGCGAGATAGCGCGTCGTGGTACTACGTTTAAGGCGAGATGAAAAGATATCTGATACCGTTGCTTGCGAAGATCAGACGTGCAAAGGATTTCATATTACTATAGACGAGGAATTATGGACAACAGTCGTAAATGAGTGGTAAAGAATTATAATTTTTTTCTCATGATGAAAAATAAAATTTTCAACGGATCTAACCTGCGTTTATAATTCAGAATTACACGTGTTATATTTAAAGAGAAGTCGGAAGAAATTCGTGATAAACTATTAAATCTTCCACTTTTCGTATCACGTAAATACAACGTTCTATTTATTTTAGTTTTCAGCATTGAGCAAGCTGGTTCCAGATATTAATGCATAACGTCTATGTTATAGAATTGTCAGAAAGTCTGTTTCTACCATTAAGAATTAATGCAAAAGAAGGACAATTTGTTTCGCAAGGCGGGGTTCACCCCAACGTGAAGCTAATGCAATATTTACAACTACTTTCGCGAATTTAAATTGTCAAATTCCATTCTGAATTTTAAGAGGCTTTTCAGCGCTTCTTTTTGCCACTATCTTCTCCTTCGCCTAAAACGTACAATTTTATGAAATGTGAAAAAAGTTATCAAAGTAATATATAATTTTTTTTACGGAACAAACATTGCCAAAATGCATTGTCCGTGGAACGTATATCGGGTTTACGCGTTGTTGCACAGTGTTCTGGAATTTGCTTTATTCGTGTAACAAAAATTGTTTCGACTCCAAAGCGTTGCGCTCGAAATAATAAATAAACCTCACACGACGCCCACATTTTGTCGTTCAAAATACTGGAATTATTTGTCACCGAAAGAATTACTGCATCGCTTTATACGCAGATAAGAAATTTCGCGTAGATCGCTGTACGCTTCTTGCAAAATCAAAAATAACAAAAGGAACGAGCGAAAGCTGATTTTGATCAGATACGTTTTAATGGTTTCCTTAAACCACGCTCGACGCGTGTAAGACCGAATGACAAACTAATTAAGATTCAATCACGAAAAAAGCACATACAAAACTTAAAATTCAATTATGTTTTACGTTATCTTTGCAATTAACGCAAAGTTTTACATACTTCAGAGTCTTTACGAGCGCCTTGTAATTTCAAAAAAGGAACAAACCTTTATCCAAACTCGTTTCCTCGACTTTTTTTATATTTTCCTAAAAATTAGGAAACTTTTTAACGGAAGGGGAGCACGGATGGGAAACGACCCGGAGACAGCAGGATTATCAACATTAATTAAGCGTATTAAGCTATGCCGGTATTAAGCTGCTCGAATTTAGAGAAATTTTGCTGTTCTCTCTTTCTTGCGTCCACCGAATGGCAACAAGTGCTGCAAACAAGATATCTGACGACGACACGCAAACGAAAGGAAATCGAAACAGATAGCCTGTTCGAAAAAATAAAAAAAAAAAAGAAGCAACAGTGGGGAATAAGGAGGAGAAATGAGAACAGGAACTGGGAACGAAGAAACGATGAAAGAAGCTGTGGAAGCAGGAGCCAATTGCAAAGGGGCGAACGAGGCAAGGGGTGAGGCGAATCGAGCTGAATAAATCGGGTGACACGAATCGAACTCGATAAATCGAGCGACGCCGAGGATAGAAATTTGGGTTAGTTCGGCCGTAAAATACCGCCAACCATCCGTGATGGAAGAACTTGCCGCGGAAAAGTTTTAGTCGCTAATTACACCATCCCGGTGTCTGTGCGCGTTGCAATGTGCGTGTGCATGTAAAAACACCGGAGAAAGGTAAATGGGTGTATTTTCTCGTGGAGAAAAAGTGGACGAGAGAATCCTCTTATTTCGTTCTCGACAGTTGTGACAGCCAGCACCGAAAACGTCGACGTGCCGGACGGACGGACGCGTCGTCGACGACGCGAAAACTTCCTAGCCACGCCACGTAGAAACGATGTGTCTGCCGCTTTAGTCGCGTCGCGCGCCATAATGACACCATCGTGAAACCTTTATCGCGCACGCTCGCCTAGATGAGCCAGGGTGTTAGAAAAATGTTTGAAAAACGTGTACGCCTTCGTGTGCGACGAGCCTCTACGAGAGGTTCGCGCGCTAAGAGACGTACGTAGGATGGAATACGTAAGAAGCAGTGGCAGAAGCATAGAGAGAGAGAGAGAGAGAGAGAGAGAGCTATGTGTATCTATATTCACCGTATAGAATTCATTTGGGGAATATTGGAGGCTTTGAGTTTCGCTAGCTCGAAAATGTTCGATACGTTCGTTGTGTTCCATAGAAAGTGTTTTGATGCTCCAACCGTGGTACGTATTGTTTCTGTTGAAATCTGATGAGGTTCGAAGTTGATGCTATATTGGTTGCTTTGGAATTACGGGTTAATCGAATAGGATGAGATACAGAGTAATGAAAGAAACGTGTATTGTTCGATCAACATTTGCGTAATATCGAATTACGTTTTAATTGGCAAGTGTTACGCGTGCAGATTTTCAGCGTTCCTTCACGTTTATGTCGTATTGTGAATAACAATATTAATATAAGAAGAAATAAAACAACCGAATCTCCGCGTGTAAAGAAATATGTAATTGGTTACTCAAACTGTTATTAAAATCCCATGAACGAAAGTAGCATGTAGTTAAGTAAGTACGCAGAAAGAGCATTCGTATCTACAGTTTAATTATTACAAGTTAATTGTTGGTAAATAATGTGGATGTTCGAAATTCTGTATCTTCTTTCGATGCAATCTCCGCCCTTTTCTATATTTATCCAACGTTATCGATTAAGTTAGCAAAGAGAACTCTGTGATGTCATTCACGATCGCGAAAATAGCTTTGAGAAACCAATTGAGAAACAGCTATTATTCTTTCTTCCTAACGGTTCGATTGGACACCAGAGATTTGTGACTTGAATGATGCTATTAAAATATTACTCAAGACGAGACTATTTAACCTACTTACGTTACTTCTATCTAGTATTAGGGTGCGAGTAATATGTATTTTGCAACATTCTTCCACCGATATAATTTTTAGTCCATAGTTATTTATTTTGTAAATTTTCTACGAGGACAAATAACAATTTATCATTCATATACATAATTGGGCACAGATGCCGAATGGAAACAACGAATAGGTAGATCACGAAATTGTCATACGTCGTTTTACGATTAAACGCTTCTCTAGCAATTATACTGTCAGTGTATGTTTACATCATGTAGCGCGAGCTGAAACTTAATCGGGGATTACTATCGGAAATAATAATCGTTGAATGATATATGGCGATATGTACAATTTATAAAGCGAACTTTTATAAATTCACGTGGATCGGTACATGACGATATTTAAATCCATATTTGATATTTTGATCATTTGACGCAAATTCATTAATAGTAGATTTTATAATATTTCATATTTAATTGAATATGATTTATCTCTATCTAAATATCGAATTTTAAAAATGTCTCGCTACACATTGTTACGGTATTTTTTAATCAGCGCAAAACAATCAACTTTGTAACCTGAAGATCAGCACGCTTTTGTAAAAAATTGTAAAGTATTATTAATGAAACTTTACGAGTTGTTTGCGTTCATAAATTCTCCAGTAAGTACAGTAACAAGTTTGAGAATAAAATTAGAGAAACTAGAAAGCTATGTATCTAACAATCCTATTTGTCGTAAAATAGTAAAATTGTAGAAAATAGCTTAATAGTCTACAACATGTAGCTTGTCAATCCACGAATATTATTAGTTGCTAAACTACTGTATGCAAGAGTGCTGAAAGAAATTCGTAGAATTTGTTTCAGCCACAGATTTTTTCATCATCGCGATCAATTTTTGCAACGTGTAGCAATTACGTAAACAACATCGCAATTTATGAAAGCAATAATCATTCCGTTTTCTCGAGTGTTGCGCGTCATGTTTCCAGCATCGTGACTCTGATATATACGGATAAATTACAGCGTGCGGCTTGTTCGTTTCACTTTTGTGACCCGTCTACCTGACACCGTTACACCGTAAAATGTATGACGTAACTTGGTATTAGTTTACGGCGGACTTTTACGCCACGAAACGCACGGGTTGTTACACCTTGAAATATTCAACGGGATGACGATTTCAGGCGAAATTCACACATGCAAATACGCGGATGAAGCCGCGAGTTGGATGTCGTTTCACGCAACATCTGCGGCGATGGTAACTGTTCTAACGAAAACGTACAAGGTTTCCGTGACTATACCAACAGCTAAAGCCAGAGGAGAGGGAGAAAGGGGGGGAGGGGAGGGATGTTATATCGACACGGTACAGCAATTTGCCATCAACGACATCCTCGAGGATCCCTCGATATGAGATCGTCTCCTCGACCTGTCTTCGCAACGTGTCCATAAAACTATCGTCTACCTTTCCGCGGCTTTTCTTTGTCCCTTTGTCCCGTCTGTTTCGTGGTAACACGTGTAAAATCGAACGGAAGGATATCTCGTTCCTCTTTGTTATTCGCCGGCTGCGTAAAAGCGTAACATTTGTAATGTTTTTGCTCGATATTCATCGCTCGGCTTCTGCAAGACGGATACGCTAGAGAGGAAATCGTAAGATAAAATGGCTGACAGGTGTTGAGAATATGGAAATTTGAAGTGTAAAGGTGACATTATATTTTAATGACGATGCTGATGTTACAAGAAGTGTTTAGGACGAATTTTATTATATAGATATTAGTTATATGAAATTCTAGTAATTTTTTTTTATGAAATTCTTGTATATCAGATGTTTCTATGATGTTTCTAAAAGAATGACGATTGTTCGAAAACTAGTTGATAATCACTCAGATATTTTACTGATACATTCAATTGCGCCTTCGATGAAATAAACATGACGTTATTTTAAAAGATACGCGAGAAAGATGTTGGCATAGCCAGAATAGCGAGAAAAATGCTACACACAATTCAATACTAATAGGAAGCAGTATAGAAGAAAAACTTTACTGAGAGATATACGTTCCTCCTATATGCGTAATAAATTCTTCATAAAATAAAATTCCTGCTGTAATTCGAGGTTCCTACTTTAATAACTCAAGTTTTTCAAGAACTTTGAACTAGAATTTTCTGAACAACGTGAAGGGAAGGAAGCGACTGAAAACCCGGCGGTAGTCGAAAAAATTTTAAACGTGATAATCCTGAGAAAACGGGTGCTCGAGCAATTCCTCCTGCAGAATTTTTACTATCCTACAGTGCTACTCTTAGTTTCTTTCAGATGGCTGAGAGAGCTTGTCCGCCAGGTAAAACGCAGGTCTACGGTACGCAGTCGTGCCTTGTGTGCTTGGCCAAGGTACACAAGATGGATATTTTCGTAGAACGGGCGCTCTGAGACAATACGAGACTCTCGAGACGAGAGGACTTCGTCAGTCTTCGCATAATGAGGCTGGCCTTGTTCTACTCTTCCATGCTGGAGCACGCCGATAAGGGTGTCTCTAGGTAGCCAGCTGGACGAAGGTTCAGCGACTAGAGGAGGCGAAGAAGTCGAGGCGGTACAAGTATCTAGCTAAGAATATAGCCGATCCTGAGATTCTCTAATTTAAATCATTAATTATAAAAAAAATATCGTAGACTAATTTTGTGTTCCTATCAACTAGATTTGCATCATAGTAATGTGATTTGCATCATAGTTTGGAAATCTTTGGATATATTAGCGTAAAGTAAATTTTATTGGAAAAAGTAATGGGTACAGAAAGAAAATATAATGTCTACTGTTCGATAATCTTTTGTTTGTTATATAACATTTTGGGAAACGAAGAATAATGCAACCGAATATAGTATCTCAGAGATGTACGTAACTTTAAATAAGGAAAATACAGCAAAAAGAAAGGGAAGTCTCTGGAATTTCTTCGTACATTTATAAAAATTCTCTCTCGTTCGGAACACAAAAGCACGTCAATTTCTTATTTCATTTTAAGGTGCGAAATCAGTTGAAAAATGTAAATTGCAGAGAAATTCTAACGAGAACAAGACAAAAGTGCTACTTTATCGAATTTATTTTACGTAAGGATTTTTCGTTCTTTTGCGAAGAAATTAATTTACCTCTTTTTTAAACATTAATAGCTAAGAGTAGAAACCTTTTCCACTAAAGATTTTGACGACTCTATCATTCAAGCAGTATCCCCTATTTCGATACGATCGGACAATCTTCGATCAATTAATTTTTTCGCGAGAATGTCGTTTCTTACAAAGCTCGGCTTCACAGGTTTGCTTATTGTTATTTAATCTTCTGTTCATCTTCCGAGACGCCTTTTGACCCATTGAACGAACAGCAAACGATTCATTGGCGCACGAAGGGCTTAGAAGTTTATCCCTTGGGGCGAATAACCTGGGAAGTAAGGAAAGATTTCCAGGAAAGATCGGAAGGATTGTATCGAAGGCAGTTTCCAGAGGGTCGAAGGATTGTATCGAAGTTTTTACTATTGCAGAGAAGAAGTCGAGTGTTCGGCATCTCCACATTGTCGTTTTGTAGGTCAAGAGAGGAATGAGACGAAAAACCTCGCCACGGTCTCACAACTTTCGCCATTAGCTGTATTGTTCCGATCCTCGAAGTTGTTCC
This sequence comes from Bombus pyrosoma, assembly GCF_014825855.1. NCBI lineage: Eukaryota > Metazoa > Arthropoda > Insecta > Hymenoptera > Apidae > Bombus > Bombus pyrosoma. The sequence goes on from NC_057775.1 coordinate 4,775,319, forward strand.
ACCGTTTACTATGAAAATACTGTTTCTCGTGTGGATCACATTAGCATTCGTTTTCCACGTTTCGATTATTTCGTCGAATCACGAATTCACTTCGCTGCACTGCTTTCTTCCATCTTGCTCTCCCGTTTAAGACCACCGGCGATATTTTTGCAAAGCAGTTTGCTTAATCTTAAAGTTTATCGTATAAGCGAGAAAATGACAAAACTTCTTTATAAATTCAATTTTGCTTACTTTTTTTACGTTACTTCGTAAAGACTGAGTTCTTACTTTTTAGTCTTCTCGTGATTCAACGTAAATCTTGATTACGAGTCGGTCAACTGCGGATTCTTAAAATCAGAATATATAATTTGTACAAACGTGAATCTTTATTATGTTGCCAACCTTCCGTCGTTGACGTGATATTAAATTTATATAAAGAATCCCTTGGATTATGGTGGCCAATAAAAGTTATTTACGATTCTCATCTAATATACATATAGTCGAGAAAGAGAATTACAGAATGATTTTAAAGTTGCTGGTTGTAGTACAAACTAAAACTTCTAACTAATATAAACGTCAAAAGGAAGCGACAACACGTAGAATATTATTATTAGGGATTCTGTTGTCTGCGCGAGTTTAGAAGCTTATAGCGAAAAGCTCTCTGTCCCTACTGCAAATTCCTTCGCCACACAGTGCTATAAACGAGAACGCTAACTTCCAAAATCTACGTTACCTACGTTAGTTGATTTGCACGAGTATAGCAACTCAACGAACGATTCGTCACTGTAAAATTGAACGCGCACGAAACATGTTAATCTCTGAAAATACTTCGGCGCGATGTTAAGCGTTTATTCCGCAAAGCTGTGGTGCAATTTTCTTCTTGGTCGTTTTATCCCTCCTGTTTCCTCGTCGAAAGTAACAATATAACTTTCCCAAGACAAGTGACGGGTGTGTCTTGAAAGTGAAATAAGGAAAATAGGGAAATTTTTTCCTCCATCGTTCCTTCTTCTTGTTTTTCTTTCTTTTCTTGGCCTGCTTCCGGTACGGAATAAGACGGTTAGAGGCGACACGTCCCTCTCTCAGGCTGACACAGCGCACTTCGCCAGAAGTTCCGTTCGGAATTTTAAAACGCCCGCGTCAACCGAGCGAATAGTTAGGTCAACCGGGTAACTTGGAAACTCCGGAAAAAATTGAAAATCTTTTAGCGCACGTTTATTGTCTCTTCTCTTTCGCTGAGGATGTGTCGTGAAATTCTCGTTCGTCTAACCGTCGACAATCTCACGTGGTACAAACTTTGTGCTCAGTTGATGCAAACGAGGAATGCGAATTTTACATTTTCATTTCACGTTTTTCCCTTGTCCGTTCCTATATACATATATTCCTTATTTTATTATACTTTCTTATAACTTCATTTATCGTTATATCACTGCATGATTACGCTGACACTGACTACGCTAATAATATCTAATTTAATTTCTACTTTATCGACAATTTCAACTACTCCGAGAACGAAAGACGATTTACCTATTTTGTATTCTGCTCATAGCAAATACCAAATACACCCGCATATTACACTATACATATGTATAAAGAAATTATATTTTCGATATTCTCTGCAACTGCAATCCAAACTTAACGCAATACGTGTAGGTACTTGAATCGTGACTGTTGAGATATGTATAATTTTCTGTGCTGGATTAGGTTAAATGCGCAGTTCCCAGCTGATCTCACAAAGGATATAACCTAAAAAACACGAAGATGGTACCCCGCTGGAGGTAACCATCCACATGCTATTCAATTACAAGTTACAATATTTTACCTAATGTCCCACTGGAGAAATTGTAAAATTAAAAACAAACAATAAAAAAAAAAAAAAAAAAAAATGCGCAGTAAGAATACATGTATGTGAGTATCAGTGTGCGAAAGTATGTGTGTGCGCGGCGTCTCGAAAACAGATGGATGTAAACTGTTCAGTCGTTAGAAGCATCTGGTCGGAAGAAAATGCCGAGACGCGTGCAAATATGTATCGATAAATATAACAGAGATCGTCCATTAAATAAATGTATAACTATTTCAATATTAATTAAAAGCGTGCATTTTGTGTTTCTATAACATTATTTCGGCTTCAAAGATCCAAAATTCTCAACATGGTAGGAAAAATCGTGGTTGCCGTAATTTAAGGTTATGGAACCACTTGTAACCGGGAGTGAATATATAAAAGTCGATTTATAAAAAAAAAAATTGGAAATAAGTTCTGAAGAGATAAAAAGGCTGGATAATAAAGAAAGCTATTTTTGAGAAAGAAGGGGAAAAAGTGTGCAAATAGAAAACGAATCAAGATGTCAAGGGACGATGAATTTAAACTTCAAATATTCGATGGACGTGATTACGCAATGTGGAAGAAAAGAATATTAATGTATTTAAAGTGTAAAAAATGTTATGAACCGGCTATACGAGAGAAAATGGACACGGATGCGCAAGATAACTGGGATGAAAAGAATCATTGGGCGATGAACTACATCTATGGTAGTATAACAAATGAACAATTAGAATTTGTTGGTGATCAAGACACTGCTTTAAAAATAATTAAAAAATTTGACGAAATGTATATGAAGGAGTCAAGAGCATTGCAAATTTGTATAAGAAGGAGACTAGACATGATGAGGCTGAAAGACTTTGAGGAATCAAATTCATTTTTCACGGAGTTTGAAAAAATGATTAAGGAGTTAAAAAGTGCTGGTGCAAACGTGAGTGAGCGAGAAAAATTCGACTATATGTTGAAAACGCTACCAGACTCATTGAGTTATATCGGTGATTTAGTCGACTCATTGAAAGAAAGTGATCGCACTTGTAAATTTTTAAAAAATGAAATTACTATGTGGGAAACGCGTAGCCAGAGTGAAAGTGATAGGAAAAGGCCGAATATATTTAAAGTCGAAAAAAGGGACATAAAGTGCCATGGCTGTGGAAGGTACGGTCACGTGGTAAGAAATTGTATAAACACGTGCAGAGGCGGAAACAATGGCGGAAATAATGGAGGGGGTTTTGGCCAAAGAGGACGAGGATACGGCCAACGAGGACGAAGCAGAGGCTGGCAACAACGCTACAACAGGGCAAGTCAACACGACGCAAATTACTCATACAACGAGGGCTACGACGACCAAGAAATTGGATCCTTTCTAACGCGAGTAGAGCGCGATAATAGTAAGAATGATATTACGGTATATACTAGCGATACGCGAAAGATAGATTGGATATTGGATGGTGGATGTTCAGATCATATTGTAAATGATGACTCTTATTTTGTTGAGTACGAAAATTTAAAAAACCCGACAAACGTAAGAGTAGAAGACGGTAGAATTCTAAAAGGAACAAAAGTCGGAAAAATTTCCACTTACTTTGAAGTAAACAAAAGGAGGATTAAAATTACAATGTCTAATGTATTTTACGTGAAAGAAATGGATAATAACTTGATTAGCTATGCGAGAGTAACGAATGAAAATAAGATAGTCTCAGCAGGAAATACTTTAAAGATATATAACAAATACAGAGAGTTGATAGGGATCGCATTCAAAGATCATGGTTTATACAAAATAAGTAGTTACATTGAAAGGCAAGAATCTCACGCTAAAAATGTAGAAAAAATGACAAATAAGGAAAAATTTCACAGGATCTTAGGACATGTAAACTTTAATTATTTAGATACAATGTGTAAGAAAAAATTAGTTGAGGGAATGCCAGAAAAATTTGAGCAAGTACAATTAGAATATGGTACATGTATCCAAAATAAAATGCACAATTTACCCTTCCAAAATAACCGTAGTAGGGAGGAACAAATTTGAAAATTTTAGATTATTTTTAAGAAACGTTTGATTGACTTATAAAAGGAAATGAATGTGCAGCACAAAAAATTACGGAGGTTTGTTGAGATATGTATAATTTTCTGTGCTGGACTAGGTTAAATGCGCAGTAAGAATACTTGTATGTGAGTATCAGTGTGTGGAAGTACGTGTGTGCGCTGCGTCTCGAAAACAGATGAATGTAAATAGTTCAGTCGTTAGAAGCATCTGGAACAGTCGTCGGTTAACAGTCGGGTATGCAAGAAAGTGCTAAGACGCGTACAAATATGTATCGATAAATATAACAGAGATCGTCCATTAAATAAATGTATAACTATTTCGATATTAATTAAAAGTGTACATTTTGTGTTCCTATAACATTATTTCGGCTTCAAAGATCCAAAATTCTCAACAGTAACTAAACAAAGTTATTTTACCATTCGCGTCTCCAATTACTGCTATAGCTGTTAAGTTCTCTCGAACCACCACCAAGCGACTCAGCGTACGGTGACAGCGAACAATTGGAAACGTGTTCACGCCGACTGACCTTTTCCCGAAATTGCACGAAATCTATCCTGAATAGGGCTTAGTACTGTTTCCGCGTTTCTCCATTGTCCTACAATACCCGGCGGAACTAGTACGATTTAAGAGGAGGGGTAAAGAAAGAGAAAATGCCGATCCGACGAACTTATCGTCCTGGCTAGCTTTAGATGAAGGATCTCTGTTGGTTCACGATGGGTCGTCTCTCCTCGGGGCTTCGTCATATCTGGCATGGAAATGTATTTCAATTCGCTAGAAGATACTGTCCGTCTCCTCTATTTCATATGGATGTTTCTTCATCCCAAGCGGTCCAGAAACAGGGATTGGTAGGGCATGCTGGTATACGCAGAAGCGTTTAGTTCAAGGCGTCACTTTATTTCTTAAATACCCAAAGGTATTCTACCCACGGAATTGTACATCTTTTTCTTCTCTTCGTCGCTAAATAGCCCTGGATATCTTGCGAGGATAGAGAAGTTAGCCTGCCCTCGTCTCTCTTCAACCCATCCTGTCATTTCTTCTTTTTTTCTATCTTTCGTTTTTCCTTCTTATTCTCCGTTCTCTTGCTCGCAAAGCAATTTATACGCGCCTCCACCTTGCAAACAGCCAACCATTACTCGAGGACGATAAAGCTTCCCGAGCTTTGCGAACACGTCCCGGCTTGCATGCACGAGACCGAATTCTCTCTCTATCTTGTTTTCTCCCCGTCTCTGTCTTGACGATTTATGTTGTTCGTAAGTTAAGAATCGCAAGAGAGAACCAAGGAGAAATTCGTTCGCGTTAATTGCCATGTACCTGGCACCTTCGACGACTCTTGTTAACGTTCGACTCGATCGTTAGATTGGAAACGTTATTTCTATTGGCCAACTAATTGACGACTAGTGCAAGTACAATCGGTTACAAAAGTCTATATGCATCCTTTGATTTTATGAAATTTTGTCATTTCCTGGATTTCAAACAAAGCGTAAAACGTTTGTGATGATTGATTTCGAAATTGCTTTCTTGTCCAGAGTTTTGTGATCGATTCCTAGAAATTGGTTGGTATACATTTGCTCTTCAGATGAAAGTAGTTAGTAACACGCGAGAAAATAGTTAGTAAGGTTAAAAGCTGCGATGAAAATTTCTTATAGACCTATAATTGCATAGGTGGAAATTTCTCGCTTGATACGCTATAATCTCTTCTATAATTAAAAACAGCTGATCGCTTAACAATTTTTAGGAATGGGGACGTCTACTATGCGATATATTTTATTTCTATTATTTTATTATATCCGCGTTTCATACGTGTTTGTATGAAATTGAGCTTACAGCAGGAACATATAGTGACGTTATCCTGTGAATTAATTAATTCAGAATTGGACACAATGTAGCTAAATTTCCCATTAATTGCTTTTTCATAGCCGCCCTAATGAATTCATTCAACTAGATATGAGATTTATATCCTGTTACATTAAACGCAAATTGCGTAACGCTATTAAGTAAAGAAATGGCGCGACATAAAAAGGCAACGCGTGTCTTGAAATGCTAATATCGAGAATAAAAGGGAATATTTAACTTGGCTACACTGCTCTATTGAAATTATAAGGAAAAGAGTCGTTCATGATCTCATTCACGATCGGAGAAGTACGCTCGAATAATTATTTAATCTCGCATGTCATATAATTCGAATCTTCAATCTCAAATATCAATTATTAGAATCACGGCCATTCAATTCTAATAATTTTTTTCTTCAACACATAAAATTGTACACGTACCGAATTTTCTATTGCTATCAAACGTGCTTGCTATCAAAATACTTTACTATTTGTGAACATTTTATACACTAACAGAGATGAAAGAAACTTTTTAAATTAATTCTCTGTTGGCAAGCTGAACAAGCATATTTATATCCACGTTTACCGTTTTTATCATTTTATACATTCAAGGAATCTAGAAAATTTCTGAAATACTATACTTTTTACTACGCTATACAATAAATTTTTAAATGAAATGTTCCAGAAGTTTCCAAGAAAAATAAAATTCGCTTCGAAGGAATTCACGAGCGAAATCTCGTCAGGTTGCCTACGGAGGGTTAAGCATCGAACTCTATTGAATTCAGCCATCGATGCTATAAAAATACAGCCGAGCACATAAATCAGCTTTTTCGTTTTACAAAACAACAAGCACTTACGATCTTTTCAAAAATGCCATAAGAGTTACGATCGCTCGATGAAGGCCAAGAATGGTAGAAGTCTTTCATTTCAGGAAGCTTTCCATCGTGAATGGAAGTTGTCGTCGAACTATTGCCAGTCCTTTCAGGAACGGTTCGTATTTCACCATTTCCTCGCAGCGACGTCTCGTCGATGCTACACCATCTACGCACGCGATAGAAACAACGCGCGAACAGAACATACGCCGCGGAATGTTCGACGCTTCGACTGATTGCAACTTTACAGCCTCTGACTCGATAAAATTCACGTCATAAAGTTAAGGCAGCAAGGGTAAAAAAGGATGGGAAGGGCACGGAGAAACGGATCAGAGAGAGCGAGAAAGAGAGAGAGAGAGAGGAAGGGCGCGTGAGAGGGGGAAATTTGAAGCGCATCGCGTATGCATATGCTCGTAAATCCGCGGTAGGTGCGTGCACTTCGGCTTTATGAGTCGTGGCTTGATTGTAAAACCAGCGTTAAATCAGAAGCGCGCGATACTTTCGTGTCGTTGCGAATGGAAACTGAATAATCACGGGCTTACTCGAGTGCCTTTGCGCGGCGAATGTCGAATGCGTAGTATGTATTGCGACGAACGGTCGTACACAATATACACACCGCCCAAAGGTGTTTCTATCGATGCCTTGTTTATTTTGCTGCGCCATCTATATCTTCCAAAGACGCCAGTCGCTCTGCGCAATTAAGAGTGTGCGTTCAAAATCCGCTCGTCTCGCATACGTTGACGCGTGTTTCGTGTGTTTTACGTGGTTTTATAGATACTCTATTCGTCAGAACACGCATTTCACCGACAAGCAGATACGAATATGTGACGCGAAGATAGTTTTGCGAAGAAAATTGACCTGTGCAGTGTGTATTATGTGTTCGGCAGACGACGATGAGCTTCGTTGTTCTTCTACCGAGCAGTGCTTGGGTAAGTTTCTTTTCATTTCGATTGATTTAATCGAGAACGAGAAAAGTATAATATTTCATACTAGTTTTGTTTACTTTCGTATATGACTTTAGACTGCGACAGTTTGCAGGTTACCGTAATAGGGTTAGGTATCGATTTAGGTTAGTAATATCGTATTAGAAGCGCTTGTCATTAAGGAACAATATTGTTTTTTCGATTTTGAAATGCAAACAGTTAACGCTAGTGATTCTAAATTGATTAATTAAATGACGTTTTAAATCGAGTCAGATATTTCATTCTTATGTGCCATTACAAATTATAACCTCTTAAATTATCAATCAGTCGTTTTGCATCGACATTATCGTAATCGTTTGTAATCGATAAATAAATAATCGACGATTTGTATAAATTACAACGAATAAATAGCAACGATCTCATAGAAAAATTGTAGATTGGCAAATCAGCGTGCAATTATTTTATATCAACGTTATGTTAACTGTTTCTAATTGACAAATAATTAATAAACAACCTATATAAATCATCATTCTATACGAACAAATAACAACGAGTTAAGAGAAGTGTAACTAATCTTTCTACATAAACGAAGCACACGAGAAAGCATCAGAATCATGAAAACGTGAATCACGAAAAACTAAAACTAAAAATTGTTTCACGCACTCCGCGGTAATTAAGAAAGGAGAGAAGTGTACATTGCCCGAGGAAACTTCCACGAACATTACTCAACGCGTCTCCTCTTTCATTCTCTTTTCACCGCACTCGCAAATACAGGACTCGTGCACCGGCAAGAAAAGAATGATTAAAGCCCGAACATTTCCTCCGCTTTCGAGACTAACCAAAGAATAGCGTTCTCAAAAGCAGTGTAAGCAATCTCGTCCATGCCGTAAATTCCGTTCAATTTATCGTGGTGGCCGTGGGCTGGCGCTTTCTAACGCGATACTCGTTGCTCCCGGGGTGTTTCTTATTTTTCACGGGTCGCGACCTTTCCGCCAATAAACAACCAAATTTCCATTACACCGGTGGAAACAACTACGAAAACGGGTAGGAAGGATATAAAGCGCGAAGCGAAAAACCGTGAGCCTGGATAACGGTAAGGCAGAGAGTTCTAATTTCGTTCGCTGGCTCATTGTTCGTTATCATCGCGCACTTCTTCTTCCGGTGGAAAATGCGAGATCGTTCGAACGTCGTGTTTAATGCCGGGGTCCCGGGAGAAAACCGGGAACGTAATTAATCTCGGCTCCACGAGCAGCCGCCGGTCTCGTGCAGTTTCGTGCAGCACCCTGCCGTTACAACTGTAACGATCGTGGCCTGAAACGAGCGCATCCTGCGCTTCACGCCTCCACGAAACAACCGGCAGCCCGAAGCTACCGCCGTTCGTACGGCCCTTTCGTGCACCGTTCTCAACCGAGAAGACCGGATCAGCCCCTCATAAACTGTCCCTCCTTTCTTTCTGCGGCTAATTGTGTCGATAAAAAGAGCTACGATTAATTCTTTCGGTGTGATAAGTAGCTGGTGCTTCCTGAGACGTATGTACGATTCTTCTTCCTTCTTCGTGGTTATCGAGGTCGCGTGGATCGAACGTACGACGAACAACGTTATTATGCGTGCTGGAATCGTTCGGTGATCACAGAAATTGTAGAATTGTAATTACTCGATGATTTTGGAAATTGGACAATTTTAGAAATTAATTTCAGCTTCTCTGTTCTCCTTTCGAGTGAGATTGTATTTAAAAGGTCTTGTGGGTAGGGATCTTGGGATTGAGTACAACCACAAAGCAGCACGATGGATAATGAGAAGGTTTATGTCTGTAACTTTTCTTGCGTTATCTTTATAACTTGGTTTTTTATGAAACTATTGCATTTAACAGAATTATTCTTTAATGATTTTATTTTCTATCTGATTAAGAAATAATTCGAATATCTTAAAATGATCCTTCAAAGAAATCTTTCATTTATTACAGATTATAATTTATCGTTGGATATTGAAAATTTGTGAAGTCGCGCGTCTAGCTTCTGAAGAATAGAACGATCTAAGTAGGTTAGGTTATCCTATTCTTGTTATCTGCCACACGTTCTACGATTTTGGACTTCAAAGTTTTCTCGAAAAGTTGGTGCAGCTGGTACCGCAAATAAAGATTTATCGGACTGATACGGTTATCTAGGCACTTCAGAAGAAAAAGGTGCAAGAACGAATGTCGGGATAGAATATGTAGGTATAAAAAGAACCAATGGAACCATCTTGCCGGACCAGAACTCGAATCTTTGAATAGTGCAACCTTCCAACTTATTGAGTTATCTGATCCGTCAGCACATTTTGCCTTCGCTTTATTCTCATATGCATTCTGCATTATCATTCGAATAAATGTGTGATGATTCTAAAATTTCTAAAGAACAAAATTTTCTTCTTGTGTGAAGAATCTACTATTAGTACAAAAGGACCAGCATGTTTTATTAAAATTATGGCGCATACTTTTTGAAGAGTTTAACCTTAATCACGTACTCGTAAAAACAAAAAGCGTAATCGATCAGTTGAATTTCTAAAAAGCTTATTTACTAATACTACATACTACAAAGTACTACATACACTTCTAAATATTATATGAATATTGAAGAAGTAGTTAGCTAATATTAAACAAGTTAACTTAATCGAAAAATAATTTCAACCTCATCGTTCTTTTCGATTCAACTTTCGATAACTGTTCATCGCACTCGCGCCAAAAGAGTTACAAATACTTAGGATCGAATAATTTGACCATCATACAATTACAGTCCTGTCGAAGCATTTTCCCGTTAATTGTTTACACGCCGCGCGAATACCAAATTAACTTGGCGACAGTGTGTGGTTTCCGCGGCGACCGCGATCATAGCAGTCGGACGAGCTCGAATAGATTTCCCTGATGCAATTGTTCGTAGGCACGAAATATATCTATAGAAAATTTGCAGGCTCGTTAACGTTTAATATTGAGAATTATTGGTCTGGCCGGAAACCGATGAATAGGACCCTGCTCATTCATGCTCGCCGTTCGTCGAACACATTGTTGTGTAATTAGTTTTAACTTCGTTAAAGAGCTATACCCGCTGCTTTATTTCCCACGAATTTACCTGCGTAGTAGGTAATTATTGATAATGAAGGCCGGGAAAACAACGAGTGGCTATAAAGGAATTTTTGTTTTCTCTGATATCTGTTTTTAAATACTTCAACTTGAGATTGAACATGATCGATATCTCACCAACTTTTAATACGTTTTCCCTATGTGTATGCCAAGTGCTTATATATTTTCAAATTTTCAGTGTCAAATACGACTCAACTGATTTCTATATACAATGTATAATATAAATTAATATTAAAAGTTGGAGGATTATAATTTTATCGTATGGGTGGGTACATTAGGTAATTATACGTGTTCGTTGTTATCGACTTTTTCATTGTAATAAAATATTCGATAAAAGAGACGAAACAATCGTTGCGGTTAAATGATAAGCGTACAACTATCAGCTTTCATTTAACAGCACATTTTCCAAAGGTTGAGGCTTTCCTCTTTCATAATAACGTCCCTCTTTACGAATTAAAATCTCACGATGCGTCCGATTCAACGTGGAAACAATAAGCGCTCGAATGCTGTCGATATCATGAAAAGCGAATTGTGATTATTTCACAATGAACGATGTTTCATTCGATTTATGTCATTTTTTTTCTTTTCAATTGTACACGACCGCGCGTACACGTTTCCCCCTGACAGCAAATATTACATGAATAATCAAGTTCGTGAAGTATGATGGGGCTTTTAAAATCGACCGTTTTCGGTCGAATCATGCATGAAACACGTGGAATCGAAAAGAGAGAGGCGGGTGGGAAGAAAATAGAACGAACGTGACGTTTCTTTAACGCTTATTCTTCATTACTTACGGTGAATTTAACGTGGGTACGCAACAGAGCATTCTGACATAAAAAAAAAGATATAAAAAGTATAAAGAGCGTTTTACACACTTTTTTCGAGTCGTAATTCCTTCGATAAAAATGTATCTGGGTTAAGCACGGAGGACCGTTTTATATCTTTATCCTCCAACGTGCCGTAACGTCAGAAATTTTATCACCGATTGTTCTTCTTCGGCTTAATCTGCATAATTAATGTAGTTTCATCTTCTGGCCTTGTAGTCGTATCACATTATGGTGCGTTTTATTTCGATTCAGTTACTTTTTCCCTGTGAAACGAAATAGCGGCAATGACGTGTTAAATAATTTAAACTGTCGCTTTCAAATAAATCCTTTTTCGTATTCTGCTTTACTGAAAGTACGTTAAACTTTGAAATACATATTGCACTTTATGTTTCATTTATTGATAATGACACAGTATTGGCGATTGATGAATTTCATCGAATTACATTTCATTATTTCAATTTTCAATTAAGAGCGATTCAAATATGTCCAATTTATTTCTCATATTTTAATATTTAAAATCTTACTTTCACTGTATACAAATGTGATTTCAATCCTCTAAATAATAATATTCTACGATACATTTACTGAAAATCAGTGATAAAAACCGGAATTTTAAATATCAAAGTAAATTTCAACAATTAAAAATTCGTTTGCGAACGAAACTTTGCAACAACTAGCCGAACACGTTCACCTCCCAAGTATTCCGCAAACATACAGAAAAAAGAACCACGGCAAAACTTTCGCGTACTACAGAAAAGTTTACGTAGGAATAAAAAATGCGATGGTATCAGTTTCTCTGTGAAACGTTCCATAATATATCGATTCGAACTAAGAAGCAACTATTCATTGAGTAACAGTATTTAATCAACATTTTGCGACTCGACGTACAATAGGAAATTATTGTGGCCACATTATGCGAGATGCTATTCTTAGGGTAGTACAGAGTCTGGTAATTATCGTTATTTACCTTTTTGCCAGGCCGCATCGGTTGTAGTCTGCTCCTTAACGAGGCATGTCACGAGAACACGTTCGATCGCAGGGTTAATTTGGACGCAATGAAACCAAAGCCCGGGGCATTCTACGATTGCATCTCGATACGATCGTTATAGGATGAGCTCTATGTCGGATTTTCGCTTAGCGATATCAGGCCTACCTCCGACGCCATTGATCAGTGGCATCGTTCCAAATTACCCTTTAAACATCCATTCGCCGACGCGGAATTGTTCACTTTTCTCGATCGGTCGATCAGTTTTTACGTGCCGGCGTTGCAGACGCGACTGACGTGTAATTTCTCTTGACATTTCGCCCCGATTTCCGGCTGAAACCGTGCCGCGAAAAAAAAAAAAGTAACAACGAGAGTTCGTCCAAGTTCTACTGCATGAAACACAATAGCGCATACTTTCTGTCTCTCCCTCTGTCTTTCTTTCTCTTTCTACGAAACGCTCTTTCCTCGACAGCACTTTCAATCCGTTTGATTGAACGAAATTCGGATCGACGTGGAGACAGGCTAGAAAAACTCATTTTTGATGCTTGGCTCGAAGAACCGATGGAAGGGAATTTTGGAAAAAAAAGGGCACGCGAATAGTCCCGATGCAAAAATCATGATCGGTCGGCGAGACTTGCAGCAATTTGTTGGACGCATATATATGGGACGAGGAACACGAAAACCGTGACGAGAGAATATTTTTGAAAATATTGCCGCTATAGGAAAATGTTATTGGACGGTACTGAAGTGCCTTAAGCGATACATTTTTTGTTTTATTTTAAAGGGAAAATTCAGTTTTCTACGGGCGAAGGTTTTAATGGAAAATTCGAAATCATTGTGGTTTCTGTTACCCGTTACATAATCTTGTGTTTTGCAATTTATAAGATTATCAATTAATGAATCGTTAACGGTGATTAGTAATTTATATATCAGATCACATTTATCTTAGTACTTTTATACTTAATATACGTATAATTTTTATATTTCATTGCATATGTTGCATATGTCGAAGAAGAATAGAAAGTTTTTTATCCACTAGGGCTTCTATCAATACGCGAAAGCTCCATCGAAGTAATTTAAGAGTGTTAGAACAGTCACCGTTCTTTCTTTCGTCCAGTTGAAAGATAATTATATTTCATAGATTAATCGAATTTCTACGGCCCTCTAACGACATAAAAATCTATAACGTCAGCGTAATGTGTATAACTGCGTGGCAACGATATTTCTTCAGAGCTACTAAGATTTCCGAACATACCGCCATATATTCTGTTTATCAAATACTCTCATTGAAACGTAATGAATGTAGAATTCTTCAATTTTGCAACTAACGTTTCTCACTCGAATTCTTCGAAACTCCAACTCCATCGGTATTTCTAGCGAACGAAGATTGTCGATCAATCGTCGCTTTAACACACTGTTATTTGTTTAATTTTCGTGCAGATCGGTCTCCATAATGCGATTGGGGGCGAAACGTTGCAAAGCGTAGTATCTGTAATTTCTACAGTGGGTCGGATAGTGACGGTAATGCATAATGATTATGAGGTATTACGTACGAACATTGTGCGCGCTCTCGTTGGAAGGTCCTTCATCATGTTCGACATGGACACGCCATATTTTCCAATACACAATCTGTGAAAGGAATGAAGCACGTTCGTTGATATATGGTGCCACTCAAGGCGTATAAGCGGCAGTAATTCACGGTATTATCTGATCTGGATGCGTGGCTATGTGAAAGCGGATAGCGCTCGCGCCAGAGTAACAACAAGAGGGTGGCGGAAACCACGTTGAACGTGAAAGGGGTGACGATGATCAGAGAAAAAGAGAGAGGGAGAGAGGGAAGGAAAAGAAAAAGTTAACGAAGAGAAATGATGATCCATGGCGATGGCTTACCAAAGATCGCCACTGTATTGATTTGATCGAAACGGTTTCTCTTTGTTTTACAAGATTATCCCTGAATTGATGTCTTGCAGCACAAGCTCCGATAAAATACGCTTTTCGCGTATAGTATTTTACTCATACAGACTTTTGTTGGTAATCTACTATTGTGTAGATATATTGTGTGTGAAAAATTGTTAGATTTTATACGTTTGAATGATTTCAAGATTAAAAACGAAGTTTATCTACGCAGACATTTACGCAGGCAAACTACTCTTCGTTCCTTTCTTATCTTTTACAAATTAACTGTGAATCTTTCAGCCATTTCTCAGGAAATAAAGTTTGTCTTATAACGATACGTATGAAACACTAGACGGATATTAAAAAACTCTTTTATCAATATAATACCGAAATTGATCTGTTTAATACCAATACTGATGTGATACCAAGTATAATTTTTTAAACGAGATCTTGATAGAGTTTTAAAAATTTTTTAGAAATTTCGGTTTTTTATTTCTCCACTTTTGCAAAATATATGTACGCTTAGCATGTAGTTTGAAGTACGTGTGTTTACGTATATATATCTTTATTTGTTAAAAGATTCTATATAAATGCGTAATACATTCTTAGAGTTCAATCGACAAAATCGCAAGATTTTCTCAGCGTCTGACAAATTTCGTCAAATTCTTTCATCCACAAGTACCATTGTTCTCATAATGAAATTCACGACTACTTTCCCTCTGCCATTTATTTCGTACCCGCCCATTCGTTCCATTATTACCGTCGTTGAGGGTTTTTATTCCTTGGTTCTTGCCTCGTCCCCGTTCCTTCGGCACCGGAGTTTATATTTTTCATAATTAATTGGCCTGGCCGGAGACTTCTAAACAATGGTTAAAGTCCCTTCGTGATTTTCGTGATTTTCGCGATTCAAGAAATAATGAGGCGTATTCATCATCTCGCGGAAACGTCGCGGATAAAATGTGTGGTTTGTTACAGTATATAGTTACTCTGTGGCACGAGTTCACGAATTTATTCACTCAATTTTCAAATTCATTCATTCTATTTCGTGGCAATTAAAAAATTAGGGCGAGATCAAGAAGTCTTTAACGAAAACGTTTTTAGAGGAAACGATATGAATTGTGTCATTAACGGTTATAAAGAGTAATTATATAAAGTACAAGTAAGGTACCTTCATTAAGAGAAATAAAAAAAATGTGAAAGAGAAGTTGAATAAGAAATAATTAATGCACGACGCTTCATAAAAAGCAGGAAGAATTTAAAATACAGTGTTCGTAAATTTCAGTTACTTTTAAGTTGAACTGTTAAAATTTTCAAGTAAACATTGACGAAGCGATGTAAAATAAAAACGAATGTTTTTGAAAAATCCACGGCATAAAAAATATTTTTAAAAAGTCTTCTTTTCGAACGTTCTCTAACGAACGTTTCCCAAATAAAACTCGCTTACCACCATTGGCACAATCAACAAATATCCAACGTAATACTACGTTTGAAGTTGAAAAAATCGGAAATAGAATGCTTTATGTCCAAATGATACGATATCCTAGTATATATACGTATCCTATCGTTCATTATCTATCTACGATATCGCAATATTTTCATTTGT
Source organism: Bombus pyrosoma (assembly GCF_014825855.1). Lineage (NCBI taxonomy): Eukaryota > Metazoa > Arthropoda > Insecta > Hymenoptera > Apidae > Bombus > Bombus pyrosoma. The sequence goes on from NC_057775.1 coordinate 4,791,208, forward strand.
TCGGAACAGTTTCTACGAGCACGTGTCGGCACATCGAAATGCTATTAAACACAGTTCATACTGATGGAAGAAAGATCGAAGTCGCTGAATGTTAGTGATATATATCATCGTACGCTTTCTCGTTGATACGTGACTGGAAGCAGGGGAAGCTGGCTGGGTTTCTTAAATCACTGAAGCACCACCAGAGAATAGTAACCGGTATCTTTGCCGGTAGTACCATATTCCGTGCACGATTTACCCAGAATCGGAATGCCTGGTGATCGTGTCCTGCGGTTGAGGACGATTTCTCCAGTGAATGTAAGAGACTAAAGGGGGAGAGAAAAGAGTTGGAGAGGTGACTCGATTTCCATTACTTACAATTATTGATTTAGACGAAATCAGTCGGAGACGTGAAGAGAAATCGGAGTAGTTAACAAAAATGTTGAAGTATCTCAACGACGTTCTCTATTGTTATTATTATTTCTGAAATAGCGATTCATGCTTTTAGTAATTTCCGCTTGTAACTTGGTGATTCCATAAAAAAGACAGCAAGCGTTGCTTCCGACTATTAATTCATCGTTGATTTCTACACTTTGGTAAAATTCCAATCGTGTTGCTACAAGTTGATCAAAATACCTGGTTACTGACGAACCACAGTATATTACGACACTGACTTTTAAAAATTAATGGAACGTTTATAACTTGCTAAAAATAAGGCGTTAAACTTTTGTCTCTAATTTTGTATTTATTACATAGAATTTCGAAATTTTTATTCGATAATGTTTCTCTTCTTCGCGCTTGCTGCATTTTACGTTTATTTTCCAATGCTAGGTAGTTTGGAATTAAATGCGTTTTAGTATTTCACGATATAGATTCTAAGAACGAAATATCTCGAATCATGTTCGACAATGATGGTAGTGGAAACACAGCCATAAATCTCGGCTTCCCGCGTCTGAATACTCTTCGCGTTGTATTCATGCGTCTTTTGTCTGATCAAGCGTCGTCATATATCACTTCCTTGTCCTCTGCTGCACTATATTTTGCTTATCTGAATCGATACATAAAACAAGCACCTTTTTGTTATAAAACAAACACAATGTCCCCTATTTCTCGTTTTTTGTATATAAATATTCCTTCTGCCACATTGTATGAAGAATATTTTTCGAAATATGGAAAACCGATTATCTATGACGTGTCTTTATGAAAATATATACGTACCTTGAATTAGGTCAACTGTCAGTTTCTCAAGTATTGTCAAAACTTCTCTTTCGAGTAGACTCATAGAGACAGAATTCTACTTGTTTGCTCAGGCACGACTCTATTCTATTTGTTTTACCAGACACGAACCGATACTACTACTTTCGTGCCCGTTCGCATACGGTGTAATTCTACTTGGCTATCCATGCACGATTCCATTATATTGGTTTAGCTTGGTATTGGAACGCAAACTTTTGCCATAAATACTCAAAGACAAAAATAAATTGCGCCACTCTAAACACGATATTCACGACTCTATCTTCTCTACGGCTCTACGTAAATTTTTACCCAAGTTAATGTCTCGAAGATTCATTCGAAATTCGCTTAACAAGCATACATTTCGTTCTAACGACTTGGAACTTTTTATCTCGCATTTCTGTTCCTCTATTCTATTAGAAACAAATTATTTGAAAGATCGTTTACTACGAATTATGAAACAGTTACCTGTAAAACTTGAAACGCTTGATCAAACTCATCCTACGGTTCGTTGACGTGCTTTGAAACACGCTCCTTTGAAAACACGCTACTTATCTTTCATTTTTCTCGAAAGTTTTGAAACGAGTTCGTCTCGCTCTACCATGTCGTGTAAAACATTACTCGTGTACATAAGGCTTCATTATTGAAACACGGATACGCAGTGACGGGACGTCAAGAAGGCGTCAGGAATAATCACGCCTCGTTGCTCTGGCGAGAAACTTTCCTCGTCCTTGATGCATGCACGTTCCACGGTTCGGCAGGTGAACAGTCAAAGCGCTAATGCATGACGGAAGAGTTGGAATAAGTATCGATCGGCCGCAGTGGTCGAATAGCAGTTACCGGCGAGCATGGTCAAACAGTAGTAGTAATAGAACCGGTCGTGGTTAGCCAGCAGTAAGAGGGTAGTTGCGGTCAGACAGTTAGTATCAGGTCTCGCTGCGGTTTGTCGTGAATAACAGTTTTAGTTCATCATATTGTATTCTTGCTTTGGAAATGTCAGCGGTTACGAATCGGTTCACGCTGCAACGCTCTGGGGAAAATTAACGTAGGTATACCAATGGGGAAGGGGGGGGGGGAGGAACGTCGAGGAACGTTTCTACGCCTGTAATAAAACTTACGTGTTAATAAAATTTACAGGCCGTCTTCCTGGAAGAAGGTGAAAAGAATAACTACGGGCGGGAGGGGGGGGGGGAGGCAGTTATAACGAAGGAAACGAAATATTTACTGGGCAGGCAGTTGCGGTCGAGTTTGTAGAAACCTCGCTATCTTCATCTTTAGAGCGTGTAACGAGATATTTCGCTGTAATTTGCAGAATTCTTTTTTATCCGCGTGTGTGTTTGTTCGTTATGTAACGAGATTCTGCGTTGTGTTGTAAAATTACTGTGGATGGTAAAATTAGTTTATTCTTGGAATTAATATTTTAACGAGTTCTAGAGGAGCTTTAATTGAAAGTTTTAGGGATTTGATCGGATTATTGACGGAAGATTATCCATATTTTATCATATTTAATAAAGAAATTTTATAAAAAATTATAAATAGTAACATAATTCAGAATGTTTTATGAAATATACAGTTGTTCGCGAAAATAGCGCTACGGAAATTTCAAAATATTTTATACAACACGTACAATATACCTACGCATAAGGATTTCCCACGGTAGGTCTTCGCGTACTTTCGTGTACCGCTTCGCTTCATAGTCGCCTCGTCTAATATTGTACCGTACTAACAAATGGAGCCTACAACGAAGTACTGTATTACAAATTACCACAATTACATTCTTAAGGGAAAAAAAACAGCAGCTTACGTGACACTAAAATTCGCGAAGCCACTTTACACGATCTTTTATCGTCCTTCTTCCCCGTCTTCGTAACTGAAAATATTTACAACTTCAAGAAATTGCGTGACTCAGCTTGTTTATCAACCGTAGAAACGTAGAACGTTTCCGAGCCGTCTGAACAATACCTCGCGTAGGTTTCAACCGGTCCGCGTCAAGATGTAAACACGTTCGAGTTTCCGGATGGGCACGGTAATTTAATCAACTTTTTAACGGCATTCTGGACGTTTTAATATTTCACGGAAAACTATCTAACTGGAGTTCTCCTTTGCTCGCCCTGGTGAAAGTATGTAAGCGTCGTTTGTCAACAAGTAACGGCTTCGTGGCACGAACCACGGAAGTTAGGCTGGCTTGGCTTGCCGTGCGTTTAAGAGGATGTCAGGTTGAAACAAAGCCGATTAAGCGCTTAAGACCGAATCGGTTGAATGCCTAATTACGCTGTGAATGGCGTTCAAGTAGATTCCTCTCGCTGGCAATGCTACAACTTTCCTCTCTTCCCATCCCTTTTCCTGCCTCTCTCTTTCTCTTCCCTTTCTTTCACTGTCCACCTCTATTGTTCCCCTTGGGCTCTACTTGCTTAGCTTCTTATCGAATACAACTGAAATTCCTGTTTTACCTCGTCCGAATCGCTTCGACGTATCGATCTCTCTCTATATAAAGGGAATCTGTATAAAACCATATGATTAACATCCTAAGTCTATAACTTTTTAATTTAGACGACACATCGATGGGCTTTCTCGCGACACTGTTTATGGTTCGTCCGATATCTCTTAGGCCTTTTGTCCACGGTACTACGATATGATTTTATTTAAAAACTTTAATATGGTGAAAATTAGTTGCCAAATAGCCGCCGGTTTATAAATTGCTTTTACAGATAAACGTAACATATGGTTTTACTGCGGTATTCGGTTTTGTATACGTTTTCCGTACTGGCAAACCTGATTACTTCAGATCTGTGAAATCGATAATGAACATTAGATCAATCCGAGACGCGTTATAGCGCGTATTGCGATAGCTGCGTAATAGCTTGTCTTGTTTTACGAGACTATGTACGTAGGACGTGATCGATCACGTTTGTCATTTCGAGTGTGATTTCCATTGTTTTGCGGATAATTGGTCGTTGTACCGAATTGCCATAATATCCTGGTATATATACATATATATGTACAATATAGATATGTAGACTTTATAACGTATGTATTTTGTGTACATAGAGAACTTCGCATTATATGACGTAATATGATTCTATATGGTGGCGATTTTACCTTTCAATTTGGTCTGATTTAATATTGAATTACTCTTTACTAGTGAGTTCAATAATTTCCATGCAATTTCCAGTTTCTCCATATTCTAGATTTGCGATGTTGTATAACATCGCTTGATAAAACTTAACCCGTGATAGATAATATTTCAGTAATAGTACAATTTCATATATATATATATATCTTTTATAAATGTTTATAAATTTTATAAATGTTTGAGCGTTTTGTTCGAAGATTTCCTTTCGACTTTATTCTTAATTTGTCCGAGACCTACTACTTGGACGTTGATTCTGATACTTCCTTCCAGAGCACTCAAGGTTAAGTTATTTACAAAGATTTACCGAACTTCTAGCGTCGATAGACCGTGGATATTCATGGAAATGTATATCTTTTAGAATACAATTAAAGAAATGGAACATAAGAATTGTTCCTAGGTAAATATTAAAATGACTACTTTACTTTGTGTGTTTTGTATATTTCTACATATTTTAGGAATTTCACGCATTTAAAGTCTAGTCACAGTCTAACGATCAGTCGATCTACGGATTGTAACTATAAAAGTCGCTAAATTAGACACATTATATGTAGAATGAAGTATCTAATGCGTAAGATAGTCAAATTTTTAGAATCGTCGCTTCGGTGTGCGGATTTTTCCATTTCCGGAGGAAAATGCAGTGTGTCGATCGATCTCTGATGAATCTATACGTACAGTTACGGGACAATATATAGTTGTAATAGTAGCGAAATACCAGAATGCATTGTCTTGAACGTCGCGGAAGCTTCGAGTCTAAAAATTCTGCAGTGCCTCACCGTAAAAGCCTCGAATCTAATAAAACACTTATTTATCCTAAAATGAATCGATTCGTAGAAACTGAAATTAGTATTTCAGAAACCATTCGGCCAGATTTTTCAATATCTTTTTCGAAATTTTCTTACAAAATAAACAGCTTCGTATCGCTGACTGTGAAACGTTTAACTATGAAAAACTATCGACCGTATCGAACGATTCCCTAGTATTTAAACACTAACAATGTAAATTCCATTCGTTCCATCGAGATGGAGGTCCATTTAACGATCCACGGGGAAACCGAATCCGTGTAAACAATCAAGCGAAACCAAAGGAAGCGGAGAATCTGGAGCGGTGTAGCGCTTCGCACAACAAGACCGGAGACTCGTGCGTCACAGCTAGGAAGCCCTTTAAGTGCAAACAGGAAGATCCTAAATATGCAACCCTCATACCCTTTATGGTGCGAACGCCAGTGCATTCTCGCGCCTTGTGAAACGAAATTGCGTCTCGGAAATGTTTCGCAATGTTGGTTGGTCTCCGTTTGCTAAATACATATGGACGTCGGAAATAAGGGTATCCGTTTGCGAATACATGGCTGGGTGTCGTTGTACCCTCAAGAATCTACTGCCCCAGAACAACATTTATTCATGGAATGATATTTTATGTTCAAAGCGATCCGCTTGATCTACAACCGGATCTCCTTCGTTGCAACGACGAAAATAATCCTGTTAACTGTGCAAACGTGCTTTCGATTTATATGCTAATAAACATCACATACATAATTATAGATGTAATATCGTCGGTCGTAGGCTCGCTCGATCGACCACTGTGAATATGATTGGAAACATTCTTTCGAGTTTTCACGATCGTTCTTATTCGTATTTTGTAGTTTCTTGGACCATCTGTTTCTCTGCTACGTATTTGATATTTTATTTGTTAAATCACTGTGTCATGAAAATTAATCCGATATAACTATTTTCTTTAATGTCATAAGAAGCATATTTGTTTATCGAACTCCTTTTACGGTTGATGGTATAAGGAAAGTATAAGGAAATAAAAATTTAGAGTTTTCTCAGGAACGAATGATGCCTGGTTGAGAGTATTTGTATTCTACTTGGCTTGAAATATCGTTTTAAGTTTCAAACAAGGCTTCTTCGACCGTTCCATGAAGAAATATATTTCGAACTGTGTGAATCGGGTATAATGTGAATTATAAACAAAGCGATAATAATATGTGATTCAAGTAATTTGACGTTGGAATATTTTACAGATAAATTCCCGAAAGATTTTTGGTGCACGAGACCGAAGGTTCCTTCATTCGATGACTCGTATTTTATCGATTTCGATCTAAGGACTTCAACGAGACGCAAGAGCCGAGTCAGTCCGCAACCAGCCGTTAGCTGATTCGACAAGGATTAAGGAACGAAGTGCAGTTTGAAAGAACAGCTGCACAGAGGCAATTAACATTTTGTTAATTCATATAAAGTAGTTCACTGTATAGTTTTGCCTTGTCGCGTGTTCACTTTCATTGGATCATAATATAACAAAGAAATTCAAGAGGCTTGGCTTGCATCGTTATAATCTCGAATGCCTGGAATATCCGGCCAACATCGAAACTTACTTGGAAACCTACTTTCTTACGAGCTGGGAAATTATTTAGTGGATTGATTTTGAAGAACTGACAACAAGTTGAAGATCGATGTGAAACGCGAGGTGTGCTGAATAATACAATTTAAGGAGTTCAGGATGGAAAGGAAATTAGAATTTATACAATAACGTTAAATATCATAAAGGTTTAATCCTTGACATTATCCATTTAAAATTCAGAATCCTTCTTAATACTTTTAAATTTTGCGCTTGCATATCTGTGAATTTTTAAACTCTTTTCAAGTTGTATTAAGCACTAATATTTATGCAGTAACTACTAAAAGTTTCCGACCAGAATGTACCTCTACTTCAGCTTAAATTATGCAAAACCTGCAAAACTCTTTGCAATATTTTATAAGATTACACCAGTGTGATAGATTTTCATTTTTAGAAATTCTTTATCTCAACGATATAGTGAAATTATACTTCACGCAGCCACTCTACTATAACGGTACTTTCATTCTTTGATTATATATCAACATATAATGCAGAAGCTTGTCAATGTAATACTAACACTTTCGCGTTACTATATTTTATTAGGCGAACTCACCATTTATCTCCGTAGAACTTTGGCGTCTCAGTTTGAAATAACAATTCTTCACCCGGAATCTTCACCACATATTACACCGCTTCGTAGCAAGATCAGTTGGATCAAGATAGTCCATCGACGTCTCATAAAATTCGCAGTAAAATCTGCGTACGAACGTGCAACTGACACTTCCGAGTTCTTTGGTTGATCCAGAGCCAAGGAGATGACAGGATACGCCTCCAGCCGAGCAGGATCCTTGACACCTGGAACGAGGCCAATCTCCGGTCCGCCAGGAGCGTCGAACTTATGCCGTCGGCAGAGTTTCAAAATTATTACTCGACCGCGTCAGCAGCTACTATGTTTGTTTTCGTCCTGATGCTGGTACTCTGTCTCACCTATTTTCCATCCTCGTTCGTTCTTCGCCCACAATTTTCTCTTTCAGCCGCCTGTCGCGCTTTCTTTCTCGGTCTTTACGCTGTTTCGTCTTTCTTCGTGACTGGAATCGAAGCGTTTGCAATGAAAAGCGGCAATTTAAATATTGAAATTATATTTGTTGAAAGAGAAAAAAAGTACCTATAGATTTCACGCAAGGATCACAGAAGACTAAACTGATTGTCTGATTTTGATGTCACTTTATGATTAAGTAGAGGAATTTTAACACTAAATGTATAACAAGATAAGATTGAAAATGAGAACACGTGTTATATTCAAAGATGACAAATTTTTCAAAATAATTGAGAAGTTAAGTTGATGATGAAGTTTTGTAGAAGCCAAGGACGCGATTACTGAGACAAACGATATTTTCCAAATTTTTGAAGTGAATGAAAAAACGCGTTTAATTGATAAATGAAGCAATCAATTGTGCTAACATGGAATTGATCGACAACGTATTGAAGTCTCTTCCCTATAAAAAATAGAAAATGTGATTTGTGTTCTTCTCCTGTAGCGTTTAAGAGTGGCAAATTTTGATTTGATTTTAGAGCGATGGTTGATTTTCAGTTGAATTTTATTGCATTTTGAGTTGCTCCTTACAACAGCACGACGTGCTTCGATCGTGCACGACGAGCATTTCCACTGCAGCGGATAAAGTATTCGATGATCAATGGTCATGGAAGAAAACGCGTGGTATAGTGAGTTGGGAAGTTTCACAGGGTACTTTCATTAGAAGCGAAACACGTGGCGCGAGGAACACCGGCGACACAGCAAGAAAAGCAGCGAGCAAGAGAGAAATTGTACACCGGTTGCGGTGAATGGACGAAGCAGAGCGAATAGATGTATGGAGTGTTTTCTACAATCCGATTATCTTGGTCGACTTAAGCGGATTTCCGTGAAAACTTCGCCACGGCTGCGCCGTCAAATCCTCTGTAGTTATAAACGGGAAGACTGATGCGCCCATTGTTTTCCGATTTCTCGAGTGGTCAGCTGATGGGAGGGTATTGACAGAAACAACTAGATGAATCGCATACCGAAGATAAAGTTTTGTATTTACGTTGAGAGAGATTTTACTGGAACGTAAGCGCATATCGTTTCGCTGATACTTAGTTTGTTGCTTGTTCATTCTAAAATCCAGTGATAATATCTACCAATAACAATGGTGAATCTTTAATGGACTTTGAAGGTATAATAAACTTTAATAACGCGTAAATGTAATTGTCTAATTACAATCATGGCTTACTGTTTTCTACGATGCTTCATTACGAGTTCCGGCTGGAATTAGTAGCGATTTTGTCTTTAGTATCTTGCTGGAGAATTCTATTGTACGTTGGTCGCTATCATCGCGAATCGTTTGCTATAGGAATTATGCGTACTATATTTTCAAAACATCCATAAAAAGATCTTTTTAATAAATCAACTAAAAGCTTTTCTAGTAATTCATCTTATCTTTGTATATTTCTCTGTATCCTTATTTGTAATATATGTAGATAATATTGATAGAAGGAAATGTGATTTATACGTTTTTATATTTTTAAGATATAAAATTAATTCCCACACAACATCTGAAATTATTATCGAAGCACGTTTTAATTCAGCCCGTTTCCGTATTTTCAGGTTGAACTACTTGATGTCGGGATTAACGCCAAGCTGGTATCACGCGACGAATATTGCCCTGCACGCCATTGCATGCGTTTTGGTCACAAGGGTGAGCCTAGCGGTGGCATCACTGCGTCCAGGATTTGCTGCCTTGACAGGCTTGCTGTTTGCTGCTCATCCTGTACATACTGAAGCGGTAAGTAATAGCTTCAAATAGACACGATGAAAGCTCACAACTATCACGTGCTCACGCCTGAAATCGCCTGAACGCTTTACGTATTCTTCTTTCTTCCGAGAATATTAATATAAAATAGCAAGCGATCGTATAAACAGAGAAAATGGTTTGTACGATTTATCTTTATAGTAGAAGAGCAAATTTTAAAAATATATCATTAAGAATAGTGCCAAAATTATCTAATCCAGCGTTAGAAAAATATATTGATATAAATAATTGTGCAAACAAACGTTCAAATTGTGAATTTTTGAAAAAGTATAATAATCACATAGATCGGATGATGCGAGGGAAAGCAGTTTTATTAACCGTGAAACATATGACGTGAAATATATTCTACGAAGACTCAGGCGAATCTGGTACATGAGAAACAGTGTCCTAATTATAATGCAGTTCCTAGTTTTATCATCGTCAGCTTCGCAGTGTGCAATAATTCGAAGAGATTAACGTAAAAACTAATTTAAAATTTTCGCCTAGTTTAGAACTTGCCTTAAGCCGCTTAGGGATACGAAAGTGATTGGCAGGAAGCCCTCTTGTACTTCTCGTTGTATCTTGCGCATGATGCACAACAACAATAAACGTCAGTGATAATGTTTGTGCACGTAATCTGCTTCGGTTAAGCGCATAATAGCGATATTGTACTCGTTATTATCTTCGATTATCTGTTATTTCAGAGAATGTACGTTTAAAAACGACGCGTGAAACGCTATTGACGATGATTAACGATCCTTTCGCATATGATTTTCGATCGAATTGTATTTTTCTAACGTTCGAAAATATTTCAGAAATTCTTACTAATATGTATGATTACGCCTTTCAATCTTATGTTACATATTTGTTGCTAAAATGCTAAAATGCGGTGTTTGTTAAAATGAAAATAAGAATAGAACGTGAAATTGGAAGGTGTCAACGAGGTAAAATATTGTCTACAGAACATTTGCAATTTTTCTAATGAAATTGAAGTATCATAATTTACAAGCGAAAATGGGAAACAAAGATTGATCAAGTTTTTCTGCAGAGGCTTTGTTACAAAGTTGTAAGCAAACACCGTGCGGAGATTGAAACACGATTCTATTGTATAGTATTGTATTGTATAGTAACAGATGCCGCGTTTCTACGTAACAAAACTTTCTATAACATCTTTTTCGAATTTTCAAATTATAAATTCTTCTTCTTCTGTCGTTTGACCAGAACTGAAACCATCGAGCATAAACCGTACATATCTGAAAATTACTATTTCTTTCTTTTCAATCTAACTGCATCCTGTTCACAAGTTTGCCACGAATGTTTCTTCTAGCGCATGTTATTGATTATTCGAAAGCAAAATGATCGCTAGTCACGAGTCTATTTTTCACTTGTCGTGACCAAGATCTGCGTAGCAATAATTTCAAATGCAACGTTTAAATTTGCATTTTATAAACGTCAAAACTCCCAATTACCAGGGGAAACTTGTACGAAAAAGAAAAAGAAACGCAGAAATTAACGCACTATTATTCGAAGTAATGAAACTCACGCAGAAGCTACGATAAGAAACGTCGTTCGCTGTTCGTTAAAAGTTTCTTACGAATGGTCATTAACGTAAGACGCAGGCTTTCGAGTGAAAATTACCGCCTGTGCGGCATATTGATTTTCAAGGCTGAATTGTCTATGCTCCAGTCCGTTTGCTGGTCACGCGCTGTTCTGCACCCCGTTATATCACATGCGTGCACATATTGTCGCATGTGTGACGAGTCGCGTGTGAACAACGACCCTTTGTCGTCCGTGCTGTTATCGCGATGTTATGGTCGTATCACGTTCTCGGATAAAGAAATCGGACATAGACGCGTAACTCGCGATGCCGTTAAATTGTACCGCCGTGCCGATTGGCTTTAAGATAACGTCAATCGCGCCGTTTCAAATTCGTGAGCGACTTTATGGGTCGTCTTGTCTAATGCGCCACCAACGTGATTTCGAACGTGAAAAATGTGAAAGTGATACGGAAAGTCGTGTAAAATTGTTTATTGAATTAGTTAGCAGTTAAGAGATAAGTATTGAAAATATGCAGATTATGGAGATTCACAGAATTGGATCTGCGTTAATTCTCCGACGTGAAAAGAAAGCAAGGTAAAAAGAGCGGAGAGAAAGGACGAGGAATTTGAAGAAACGGCGCGTTCAAATATTTAAATAATTCGTCGGTCAATTTTGTATCGGATGATCGATGAAAATATTATTTAATAAGTATCTTTCGCGCTAATTACACATTGGAACGAAAATCCACGTTTCAAGAGATAAACCGGTATCCATCGCGCTCATAATTGAACATCCTCGTCGTAATGATCTATAGTCGAGGAAGATACAGTGGTCGAACGACAAATCTCGAAAGCAAACATTCTATTCGGTGGCAGAAGGGGGTGGGTTGATCGCTGGTAATGCCACCGGCGATATTTTGCTTTCTATGCTATCCAATCGGAATTACAGCTCCCATCGGTTCTATTCGATTCGCTCGGTAAGCCTCATCATATTGCTATTCAGCCGCTATTCCGACAACAGACGCGGAATCCCTTTGTTTGCCCTTGTAGGCGTTGTTTACCAAAATCATTAAATCCGGTGCTGGATTGAATCCTTGATCGAACAACGCCGTGGGTGAGCGTTAATCAAGTTGTACGAGCAAGCCATCGAAAGGCCTGGCTTGCCAAAGATACGGAGTCTTTTGATCGTGCTTGAACGATCGTTTATCGCGGTGTGAAATGGCATCAGGCGTTCTTTGTGCAGATTTCCGTCGGTTCCGGTGGAATCGTGACACGTCATTTCGCGATTCGTGCGTCACGATTCATCTCTTCGCGTGTTATTCACGCATACATGTAGAAGCGTGTCGCGCCCGCACGCGTCAATGACGGGGACAACGAGACGTGTCCTCCTTGTCAAATCAGTTTGCGCGGTCCGTCCGCTGTTTGCCGAAATGATCAAGCGGTGAAAGCACGGCCGGTTTCTGGCTGTCGGATCAAGCTCTCGACCGAACGTTGAAAGGTAGCGCGTTAATTAAGTACAACAGCACCGAAGCGGCTGTTTCCAGTGTAAACCCTGACGAACAAAGGATGAACCGGTACGGAAGAGGGACGAGAGAGCCGGCTATGAAGAGGGTCACCGACCGTTCCTGGACTTGGTCGCGCGTTCAGGCTATGCGCGAATTTCCGCGATCGATCGATTATCACGCCTGTCGGTTCTGCTATATAGGTCAACCTTTCGGGTCTGCTCCCACTTGGTGAATTGATTGCTAAAGTATCTGGAAGGAAACTGACTGAACGTATCGACGCGGAAGCGAGTCTGTTCCGTTTCCTACGAATACTTCGCGGAGTCCAACTGTCTGCTGTTTGAGCTACTAGTACGCTTCTCCGCAGGAAATATTAAGTCGTACCGAATCGCTACAATTTCTGCGCCTGACATATTCTAGTTTATCCTAGTACCGACTTTATTACATTTTTGGGACACGCAAGCATTTGAAATTTACAATTTCTAAAATTTTATTTTAGAAAAAATTCTAGTCGAGGGATTTTTATTCAGTTTAATTCATACAGTCTATTTTAGATATCCGTCGTGATCTTATTTGAGTTACCACGTGATAGCAGATTACGAGATACACTCATCTTAGAAGATCCCAGCTTATCCACGCTTCCCTTAAGTGGATCCCGTTGTTAGTCGTACAACGTTCCGTCCATTCCTGTACCAATATCTTAGCTTATATACCTAAGTCACGCAGTCTTAGTTGAAACCATGACTCCCGATCGCGTAACAGTTCCTTGCACGAATTCCTCCCTTTTCTCAACCGTTTCTCCCCTCGTGTAGTTTTCCCACATGTGTGAATCCCAATTTCACTGGATATAGCGTTTGTCTGCCGAATCCAATCTATCTTTAGAACGATTGTTTCGTGTGTTGTGTAATGCACACGAATAGAACAGCGAAATTTCACCGACATATCTTATTAAACAGCAAATTGAATTGCTATTTACGATCCAGACATCCAGACGGATATTGTACGTTGTTAATTGATAAAGTTATTTCTCGGATGAATAGACAAAATAGAATCCTCCTAGGAGATTGAATAAGTAATTACGAAAGTTATAAAAAGCTGACTTATAGTGTCAGATAGCGATCAAAAACAATTACATTTGAAACATTCACTAAGATATATTTACCGATGTTCGTTACGTTTACTTAATTATAACGTCGTATGTACGTTTCTAAAGCATGAAATATTTGTCCACCGATGAAACGTTAATTACGTTTGCGTAACTGAGGAAAACTAAAATTAGATTGGAAGGAAACTCGAAATATTTCCCTAATTGCCAAACGTACGTGGCTCTTCAGCCTTCAGTCAGCGTTTGTAATCAAAGGTACATCTCTGATTTGTGTCTGACAGAGCATAAGAGACCGTCCTACACATATAAGGTGTCTTCGCCTCAGGAGTTTCGTATTGACGATAAACACTGGCTATTAAAGCCGGCACCATCGATCGATGTGCTTCCTTTAAGCCCCTTTTCGTTCATAGGAACGTCGAGTCGCTGCCTTTGAATTAGCTTGTTTTCTGCTCTACTAACTCTAGCCGTATCGAAAGTAGCGTCAAATGACGCTCGTTTATGTCGCGAAATTTCAACGACTTCCCCTGCTGCAACTCTGTAGATCATCCGAATATTCCACGTACTCGTGCAAATGTCTCTTGTACTTGTCTCGTTCCTTCCTGCTTTTATGCTTATTCCAAAATACAAGTATACACGCGCGTATACAAATTATTATGACTATCGAAAAAAAGAAAATAATGTTCGTATGCCAGTTCAAAAGCAATCGATACAAAGTTTATTAACATCTCCACCACCACGTTTGTCTCGCGTATTTCCAAACTGATATCCTGGCAAAATGGCAGGTTTTGATGTATACTTTTCTTTCTCAAAAATGTTACCAATCATTCTTGAATATTCAACGATACTGTTTCGACCACTCGCGGAGAGACGCGGTCGCGAGGAAGCACGTCAACGGGAGTCGTGAATTCCCGTTACGATTAGATGATCGATCCCCTATTTCGATTAGGACAATAGAGGTAGTTAAATTAAATACGACACTGATATAACAAGTTATAAATCACAATTAATTTTATATAATTGGAATAAACAATTAATTTTTATTCCAACAATTTTGTAAAGAAGATAGTTAGGCTGGTGCGTATGTATAAGTTAAGTAAGTGACTGATCTATGGGTGGAACCCCGGTCAAAAGATGTTGACTGTTTGAAAGATGGAAAATCAGTGCCGTTCGGTGACGACGCTGTGGCGGAGTGTCGGAGTGTGGGTGTGTCTAGCGCACGGGACCATCGGATTTGTTGATGATAATTTTGACTGATAGAGTGAGGGAAATAGACATTGCTTCTGATTGGATAAAAGAAGGTTGGTGGACTAGGAAGGGTCTTAGCCGCCCTCGATAGATAGTTGCTAGTGTGAAGTATCGTAGGTGAGAAAAACTAACTTTCCCGTGTCTTCCCGTAGTAAACAATAGGCTTTGGAAACGAGTCGGTAAAAAGATGTTTGTACTATTTATCTTCTTCGCTCTCCATTTGTGTTTTTTCCTCTGAACATCTTCATCGTTTATTTATACAGAGATTAGAAAGGTGGAAGAACCGATTTTTCGTTGTTCTTCTGGCTTTCTTGTAGATTTCAGAGTAGTTAGCTTTTTCTTAGGTGTTTTACAACGATTCGCTTCCTGGTGACTTTCTTCCAATTTTCTTCCCGCTGCGTTCGATTTTCTTACGTTGCTTCTGGCTATCAACTTTTCCGTATTATAAATTGCACGCGAAATTGAATGCATCGATTTTCCTAAAGTATATGTCCTACTTTCGGATGTTTTTGTCGGATGGAAGCCATATAAAACTTCAAGCGACTCGTGGAAATATCTTCTTTCGCAGCAATGGGGAATTCTATGACAATTAATTTCTCCAGTGTCACGATAAATAAACCTGGTTTGGATGCTAATTTAAAAGGTATCGGATGAAAGTTTGTTCATTACCTAACTTTTACTTAACATATACTTTTATTGTTATGTTATGTGTACATTGTTTGTCTGAATGTTATGTACATTGTATTAAATGATGGAATTAAAGATAAACGTAGACTCTAGGGAAAGCTGCCTCGGTGATCTTAACCTTGACGTATGTTGTCCAGGTCAAGGTTATCGGAGCTGCGTCCCCTAAAATCAACGATTACCTTAAAACGCGAAAAAGCGAACGCGACACAACCCTTGGCTCTGCTGTGATCGATTTAACGCCATAAAATCAAAAAGACAGGTGACGCGTATCGATAACGATTCTAAGAAAACTTTAATTACTGTTGGTAAAAGAATAGATTACGATACTAGTTAAAGAATGACCCAGGTGAAACGATCCAAACTCTGGAGCTTCCAAAACGTTTTACTTTCACCGCTGTCGCAACTACCTGGAAAACAAACAATAGCGGAGGTTAAAACAATAAACGCATTTCGTTTTGCAGCGGTGAAATTGTCGGTTGGGAATGTTTTCACAGTAGGTGGCGCGCGAAAGTGCGATTCAGAGGCTTCTATTCTGCTCGAAGAAAACTCGGAACGTGGAGCGCGGCATGTATTCCGTCTTTCCGCGGAGTTATACGCGTTCCAGTGAAATCATTCGTGAAATCGCAGTCGTTCTTCGTTCCACCGGAACACAGGACTCGTCTATTTTCCTGAAAGCAATCCGTTCTGGTCGACGAAAGTGTCGGAGTAGGCAGATGGAAATTAAAGGGACCGACGAGACCGTGTAGGTGTTGCTTGCAGGATATTTTCGCGCAGGATCGACGGTCCGCGTTTCCAGGTTAATGTCGACCGAGAAGAAGTCGCTTTTCTTCCTTTTTTCCTCTCTTGCTTCTTCCTACTCCTATACCGAAGGTCGTTCGAGATTCGGATGGCACCAACAAGAAATTTTAGAACTTCCATGCATCATCGAGCGAGAGTATCCGGTAAGAGCTGGGCTACATGGGTTAAAAGGAACTTTTAGCGATAGAAGAAACGGTCGAAGGGAGGTTGCTCGAAGTGAAGTCGAACTTAAAGTAGGCCGCGTCGATATATACGAGTATGTACATACGAGAGTAACATAGCGCGTCTATCTGATTTAGAAACGCGTCTGACGAATCGGAAATATTAACTCGTAACTAGTATGCTGGTTATTTTATCACGTAGACGATAGGTCGAGCAATTACGCGATAATTAAAAATATAAGGAGGATAGTATCGTTTGAATCTTGGTCGTTATTGCAGACTCTGTGAGTCTTTACGCATGTATGGAAAATTTCCAAGGTAGAGATGAATTCATCCCACCTCTCGAAACCAGCCTAATTAAAAGAAGGGAAAAGGAAACTGTAATCCAATAATGATAAATTATATAAAGAATAAAAAAATAATAATTTAATATTTCTAGCGTTTTAATATCTGTCCTTTATCGTATCGACGAAATACCATTTCTCCACTTTGACGTTTCATTCAATTTGAAATTTCGTTTGAAGAGATTGCGAAAACAGAGGAAGAAAGGCAAACAGAAAGAAGCATACGCGTCCCTCCTTCTATTTATCTCTGGAGATATACGTAAAGACTCGCCAGGCCATTTTCTTCTAACCTTTTTAATCCTCTTTGGCCTCTAGTGATTCTCGCGAAATTGTTCAGCGAACGGAAAACACCGTTCCATTTCTCGCCATTAGATACGGTTTGCCAGGGTAATCGCGAATTGCTACGGACATACCATTATTTCCTATGTATGCATGGCTACGTTCTTATTCGTGTTTAGCGAATAGTCGTACGAACTACGGCTCCCACACGATATTTCAATGCTCGATAAGGATAATGGGAAGTTCCTCTGAATTAACGGAGGACTTGCCGGGTCGACGCGCATTAACGAAGTAATTTACGAATACTTCTGGGTAACCGTGGGTTATCCAGCACATATGTCTTCGGCAACCTTCCGCAGACCATTCTTTCCCTACCACTGCACCACCCATATTATTATGCTACCCTCTGCAGCTTTATTGCGGACAAAGACATTTCTATATTGGCCCAGATTATTTGTAATTTATATCCATAAAGCGTTTTATCTTGATTGCTCTTTGATTTTCTTTCATTTTATGCCTAGTTTACGTGTTTTATATTATTATTATTATTTATTTTAGTCCGTGCCTTTCGGCTTTGGACGAACTTTCGATTTACGTTTCTTACATTTATTGTATTGCACTCCTTAGCATATTCTTATCTCTAGTCGCTAAAACTAACGACTACAAACTATTGCAACTTATGACTACACATTATTGTCACTTTGGTCTTTTGCCTCCTTGCTGTGCTACCTTGCCCTTGCCCCTCTCTTCTCTATTATTGCTTTTAATTCTTCTCCAGTCTCATTCAATGTTTTTTCCATGTCTTTTGATCCTCCCGTTATTTCGCATTCTTCTATTATACGTCTCAGGTCCTCTTCTTCCTTTCCACATAGTCTGCACCTTTTTTCTCCCTCCTCCTTCCAGTGTTCCCTCGCTTTGGTCTGTTTACGTGTTTTATATATGTGTGTTTATAATACGTGTTTTACGAAAGTTATATAAATTTTTGGATATTCTATGACACTACATTGCTCGAAATGTTTGAACGATGGTTTCTGGCGTTAGTCTGATTGTCATGTCCACTCTTCGCGTACTTTGAATCTTCAATATCTAAACAAACGACGTTAGCAAATTATTGCCTCCATTACTGTCATTCTAGAATTTATTTGTTCTTGTATCTTTCTCTCGTTCGTCTTACGTAGATTTTCTCGTAAACCAAGGCCTTGTGTATTAGATTGTTATTAACATCTGAGGAAGATATGAACTTAGGTGTCATCACGTAGAGAGTTAAATATACACAGCTATGGTCGTCTCGTCCTTAGTTTGCAGAATGATCGTCTTTCTTTCCTCGTCGCATTGTTCTAACTAATTTATTATCTCGCCACGGCTTAATTGATTGAGAACTCGGTAATTGAAGCTGCGAGTCACAGAACTTTCGGGAGAATACGCCATGGAGCACAGACGAGCCTCTTTGAGGCGAGATTGGATTCCACGAAGGGTGTCCCAGTTGGATTTCTCTGTTGAGGGAAGAGAAACCGAGGTATCACATGTGCTGGCAATAGCGTTCAGTATTACTAACATCGATTACATTTGCTTGTGATCCTTATTGTTCTACGGCATTGAATTGCAATTAATAAGCGAAAATATGGCAGATAGGATAGATTAACGCTAGAATTACCTGTCTCTAATATCTAGAAATGAATAATTATAATTAACGTCGTAATGAAAACAAATAGATATGTACGTATTAGGTCGTCCGAAAAGTTTCTCTCGTTTTATAAGGAAATAATGGATGCACAACGTTTTTCGTTTTGTATTATTTTATCGAATTACGTATGATCGATTTTGTTCTATCGAGATAAAGATCACATCGTTCGATAGAGTAGGTTTCATGTTTGTATGAAGATGCGTCGTTGTAAAAGACGTGTCTGTAAAAGAAAGACACTTTTCAATTTTGCAAGTTAACTGTAAAAGCAAAAGACCCGAAATCCTAAGAGGTCATAGGGTCGATAATCCTAATTTTAATTATATGTTTAATAATTGTTGGGACAGAATCGTATTTGTTTCTTCCAATTATTACGGCACGCGAAGACTTTTACTATTTTTCTTAGACTCATTAAACCTACCTCCGCCATGTTTTTAACCCCATGCCTTATAAATTGCCTAGTAGTATTTTATCCATGATCGTTGTCTATTCACCTTTAGTACATCGTATCAAATGCAAAATATTTAGATATGCCTTCGGTGTGAGGCAAAGGAATTAAAACAAAACTTTGTTACAAATATAGCGTAACCTGCATTTTCTGAAATTCGTAACTACGAATCTGACACGATACTGGAAAGTATCGGTTACAGTTAGCATTCTCAAAATTTTGTCTCCGCCTTAGCATCGAGCTTACCACCTTCTATAGGAAAAGGCCAAACCCTTGTTCCTCGGATATCCATCCCAAAAATCTTTAACTCGTCTAACTTTAAACTTACGAACTTTTCCCTAAAGCTCGCAAACTTCAATATCACCGATTCATCCACGTGATTAGATCATCGTTACGCACCGCTCAATGAAAAAGAAGCTTTCTCGTGCTTTCTAAATCGAACAAAGTCGCTCGATTATTCCAGGGTTGCGCTCGTTACGATGTGACGTTTCCATGAAACTTGCTCGGTCCCGTTTTATACAGCGCTGGCCGGAATTGCCGTGTATCGATGTCGATCAAACGGTAACAAGGTCGATTGAAGCTTCCTTTAACGCGCATTATTAATGAGCGATCGCTACGAAACGCCGTGCTGCGTCATCGGTAACCTAGATATTCTCGCAGGAGAACGTAATTTGGATCATTACGGAATTATGTTAATTAAGAACAAGCTGGACGATTGGTGGCGCGATATTAAGGGGTTCCCGGAGACATATTCGTTATCTCGTGGGTCATCGATTCTCCGGTGTTCCCGCGGGACCGCGACTTTGGTCCGTTGGCAAGCACAGCGGCGACCTGGGGTTAACAGCGTGAGTTTAAAAGTGATTTATCTCTGATTTATGGAGGAAGAAGACGGCGCCGGAAGCCGAAAGTTTCTCGGCTCCTCGGCGGCCAGGCGGAAAGAATTATCGGTTGGGCACAATGGACAGTTGGCGATATCGTTTACACGTCGAATCCTACGACCGTTTGTTCCACGGCCGGATCCTACCGAGGATAGGACAATGGCAGTTTCTTCGTTCATCGAGAAAAAGATCTCGCGTGTTCTGCGATCTATGCGGTTTGATTCGGGTCAGGAATAATGCCGATTGAAAGGAGACGACGACGCCCTTAAATCTTGGATAGATAGCTGGCGAACAATATGGCCCGTGTTGATTCATGTTTCCACTTACTCACTTTAATTTTCGAGTCTACTTTTCTGGCTTTAGGACGTAGCAAACGATTAGATGGGAATTTGACGATTTTATACGTACATTTGCTAGTTTTTTTGCAAAGTTATTTATCGCTAATATTAGTTTTTACTTATCATCGTGCTTTATAATCTTACCTATGACTTTTATTGAAATCTTTTATCTAGCTTAGAATTTTCTATAATTCTATAATTATCGGAATATTTTTCAACGATGTAAAAGTTTGATTTATGACTCTATTTATGATCGGAATTCCTTCTGAACCTTGTTGATCATTTTTTAGAAAAACATATTCTACTTTTAGGTACAAGATTCCGTAAAGATACTTCCATTATGTTTTAAAGCGAAGGTTGATTTATTGTAATACTAGGAGACGTTTGAGCAACATTGGAGCATCAGTTGTATTTCAACGGTATATAGTTTACTTGTTTATGACAATTGCGCATTAGTTAATTGGTTTTCCTAAATATCTGAGAAGGAATCCATTACCTGATTCCGTTTATATATATGAATATATATATATAAACGGAATGAATATTCGAAAGTAATTAAGTTAAGTGATTGTTATTGAAACAGACAGTTTGGAACTTTCTTTCGAGAATTCGTATTCGCATAATTTAACGAATAGAACTTCCTGTACATAAATACAATGATATTTACTCGAATAATATCAGTCTTCTGCCTTGACTGTATTATATTACGCATTACTGGTAGACAGACCGAAAGGAAAAGGCATCATTTGTATATAATAAAATTAATAGCACTCACGTCAATCTCATAATTGTATTTTACATTTCATAATATTAATTTACAAAATTCTGCAAAATATCCAATTAATACGCTTCACGTCGAAAGCAGCGTCAACTTAAATATTAAAAGTTTGGTATGTCTTTTAAATCTCTCTCTCTCTCTCTCTCTCTTCCGAGATATTTTCATGATTAATAACGTTAGCAAATATGTAGTCAAATAAAGTTGGATTTTCAAATAAGTAGGTTCCATATTAATTGCTTGAATACTAACATTGATTTAAATGTGAGATCTTGTCGTATTTACAAATTATTATGTCGTTTTAACACGCTTATATATGATCAATTGCACAAGCAGTTTACTAATTGCCTGCAGATATTTATATATTTATGGGAAATTTAAACATGCAAATATAAATTTTGCTCTATAAAATATCAAATAATTTACAAATTATGGAATATTGTTACAACATTCAGAGAGTGAAAGAAACTCTGTGCAGCCTTTATTTCTTGAGTCGTGTTAAAAATGAACTTGAATAAACACTGGTTTCGTCCAAAAATCGATCATATTTGTTGACCACACGGATACGTATCGTAGCACAGAGTTATACAGTATCTACAGGCTACAGTAACACGCCATTAAATTTATGTTCTGAAAACCTTGCGTTACGTTATTTTTCTCGGCTCGCCATCTGTATATTTCCAAAGAACTTACTCGTAATAATGGATATTAATCTCTAGAAAAATATGGAAACGTTTAACGGAAATTTGATGTGTTCTTAATTAATTTATTCACAATTATATACTTATATAACATTATACGAAACGGCCAAAATCACCGAAAAACAGCAAACCTACTTCGCTTTATTAATGTATCGAATAAAACAGCGAACAGCCCAAATATTTGGTATTTGCCATACGCTCATTCGTAAAAGTTATTATTCGATTATCCAAAGAAAATACTTCGAAAATATTGAAAGCAAACATTTTACGGTTAAATCTGGCAGACGAATGATTTCATTATTGGCAGGTATGATCCTGTATTGAATAAAACGCGAACGTGATATCAACAAACGATAAGGCGTGGCGCAAAGTACAGCAGGTTGTTCGTTGTAAATTGCCAATCCGAATAAGGTAACTCCGTTTAAACAGCTGCGCGTCTCTTCAACCGATCAATAATGACTTGCCGGAGGAAAATCTTTTTCGACAGTGGAATATCATATTCCGTATGGCATGGTGTCCCCCTGATGTCGATTCAAAGGGAGGAAGGCCGTCGTGCAAACGAAAAGAAGGGACGTCCATCCACGAGAAACGAGTTTAGGTACCTCTCCTCTCTTCGAAGATAGTGCGTCCTATGCACTACCCGTGCACGGATTACGTCAACGGTCTTGGATTTTGTCAGCATGAATATTTCACCTTTAGATCCCGCAAGCTCGCGCGCAAACCCGGAAGGAAGATGCCAAAGATGAATTTTTACCGGTGACAAGGAAATGCTTCTCGATCAATTATGCATGTATCTGCAGCTGCGCGCCGCGTAAATAAACGCAAATCAAATTATCTCCAGAAACGGAACGAGACGCCACGGTTTCGCGTTGAATTTCTCATCGGGATTGGAATTATACATCGCTGTATATTAAATACCCAAGTATGAATTTTTAATCGTCTACAGTTCTATCGATCCTTTGTTCGAGAAAAAGCTTGGTATCCGAAGATAAATTTGAAAATGCTTTTTTTTTTATTGGAGATGATTCTTTACTGAGAAATAATGCTGTACTTCATGTACGCTACCATAATTTCGCTTATGCTCGACCCTATAAATTAGAAGAAAGCGCCGAACTAATAAACTGCGTTACGTTAAATCCTCCGCTAGGAAATGGGAGAAAAATAGGAAGTAGAGGAATTATTACCGAATGTTAGCGAGTCCTTAACGGAATGGCGAAATTACAGCGAGGGCAAAGAAAACTATTTGCTCTGGTAACTATTTTCGTTGGTATTCAAACCCGTTTTAGGTAGGTAATTGTCGAAATTACTCGGTTCGTTCGCGCGGAAACGTAGCGGGGCGAGATCCGCGCCACCCATCGAGCCCCACACTCCACGACAGAAGTTGCGAATCCTGGTGAACGCTTTTAACAACAACCGGAAGTAGCCAGGCATCAGCTGTCTGAAGTTCCTCGCTCAAGTGTCTACAGCCTTGATTGCGCGATTCATAACGGCGAGAATCTGACTCGTTCATCCTCTCTCTTTCTATTTTCCGTTTCCGTATATTCGTTTCTTCGTAGTTGCACACGCGCCATAATGCCTTTGGCCAGCTTGCCGATTCTTGTTGCTCGCTGCGGATCGCGCTCGTTACCTGCAGCTAAAAAGTGGAATTTATACTGGCGGGAGATGATCGCGCGCGAGCACCAGCTCCATCAACTTGCCAGCAAACGATGGAAAAAGGTATTTTTCTCGAGATCACTAACTCATCCGTAACGACACTTTGGACAAATTCGCTGTTTCCTCCGAACGACTGCGGTTTAAGGTTTTTCTGAAGGCTAAGCTCGTTTCAGGGCGAAACTGCCGCGA
Source organism: Bombus pyrosoma (assembly GCF_014825855.1). Lineage (NCBI taxonomy): Eukaryota > Metazoa > Arthropoda > Insecta > Hymenoptera > Apidae > Bombus > Bombus pyrosoma. The sequence continues at coordinate 4,815,034 of NC_057775.1, forward strand.
AAACGTTTCAGATCGACGTGATTCGAGTAAACCTGCAACTTTTGCGACCTCTCTTGTTAGCGAGTTGTTTCCTCCTAGCAGCTTTGTTCCTCCTAAATGGGACAAGTCGAATATCTGTCCGTGGGTAGAGTTTGTCGCGTAGGACGTTTATTTCACAGCTACTTTTAGTTGTGCTTTATCGATGTTTTATTTGCGATCGCTGTTAAGGTAGATCTTACGCGTTTAGAAATTAAAGAAGCTTTACCTTGGTTATTCCGTTTAGATAAACGAACAGTTGAAGCGATAAGATCTATTGACAATTCTTTAATCAGATGGAAATTTTTTCTTTGAGTAATTTTATCAACGATTCACTTTGATGTTTATTTGCTTATACGTCGAGCAATGACTGGTTTCAGATTGTTTGTCTTCGCGATGCTAGAAGTACAATACCGCGTACCATGTATCGTACAAATGGTTTTATCCCATACGTCCATGTTCTATCTCAAAAATATAAATTTCCCGAAAAACGGTTCACATCAAAGGGAAACACTCGACTTTTCTTCTACTCCCCTTTAGCTCTACATCCGAACGACTACGAGTAACGCGAATAACATGAAATTATTAAGCCTGCGCTTAATAGAAACGAAAGAACAATCCCCTCTATAAAGATCGAAAATACTTTCAAGTCTAATCGTACAATTGCAGTATTGTAAATCTTGATTCGGCACATGGAAAACCACGAAAGTAATACCATTCGACTAACTGGTCTGGATGGAAAACAGGGCGATTTCGCTATTCGCTGGTCGAGATGAAAGGCTTCAATTTCGGCGGAAACTATCAAAGCGATCCCATAAGGTTACAACGCGGCATCGTTATCGTCCTTTTTGTCCGTTCCATTCGATATCGCCGTTAAAATTCGCTTTATCCCAAAGGAACCGATAGGGAAGTGGAGGTCAAAGCGGGTCGCTCGCGACTATCTAGAGCAACTCGAGGGCATTAGTCGACAAGTGCATTAGTCGGCATAACTCAGCCGCTATCACGACGGTATGTAAATGGCTGAGTTGTTGCTCGGTATTCCGGGATCCAGATAACAATTTCTGCCCGATAACATACGCCACGGTGGACCCTCTCTACGGCATGGTCGGCGAACTTGCGGTAAGTTTTGCGTAACCGTGCAATTTACACTTGGACGTCATAGGAAATTGATTCTGCTCGGTGACGACTAAGATTAGCAATCTCCTGCTGCACGTTCAAACACCTGTATATTCAACAGGCTACTAATTGAGGTCATTAATTAAGCGTGCCCACCAACCGATATTATCCGGCATGTGACTATTTTAATGAATCGTGCTTAATTTATTTTGCTCACTGTCGAGTACGAGAATCAGAGACTTGCATCGAAGATAAATTTGGATAATTAGGCAAAACAAAGAGTTTTCGAAATAATATACAAATTTTTGGATTTTCTACGAATGTATGTATATATATATATATGTAGTATCGTCAGTGGAATATACTGTTATTACATCCTGATATTGGTGATTTATTTAGAATGAATGGATTGTACAAATATAGACAGAAAAACGATGGTAGATTAACACGAACTGATCGCAATAACACGCTACAATTTAGACAACTCTCGACACAACGGATCCAACGTTCTCTCTCACGCGGACCACACTCTCTCGACAACGCTAGCAACACTATACTCTACAACGCAACTCGCACTCTCTGGCTTCTCGATCTATTCTCTCCAACTTCCAAACTAAAAACTGACTGATCTTTTGTCTTTCCGTAAACCCACCACGCACGTGTTCCGCGACCGTTCGTGGCCAAAGCCACGTAAGCCCTTTTTACAAAATTATACGATCGAAGAACGCCTCGGCTGTCGCGACATTGTATCGCTAACTCCTAGGCCTTATGTCCGCGATACTACACATATATATGCTGTAATGGAGTATCTATTTTATTTTGATTTTCTTTTTGCTTACGTAAGCGATGTTATTCAATCTGATGTTGCTTTACGTATAATTATATTTACGCGTTATTGTGTTCGAATAATATTTACACAACGTTCTTGGATTAAATTGGCTTAAACAAAAATTATATCGGAGGATAACATAAAAAGAGAAGATGTGTAAATATGTAGGTAGCTATATAAATATTTTCGGATTATAGTATCGTGTGAATTTGTTAGGGAAGCATAGAAGCTTTTCAATGAAGTTAACTCGTATTGGCCAGTGGACATTTCCCTCTTTATACATTTATCATTGTAGGATATGTCTGACACAGCACGATGCGTCGCTTATTCTACTTGTAGTCGCGTAGCTTTAAATTGGATTCTTCCTTTTGAACGCTGTATTTTTATTTGCCTATTCTTCTAGATAATAGCATATAATTTCGTAATATAGAGCCTCTCAAAAATAGCTCCCATAAGTCAATTCTATACTTCGTTTGTGCCTTTGTTTAAAAATGTCGAGAATTTTGGATCTTAATGGCCGAAATAATGGAATAGGAACACTAAATTTACGCTTAGAATTTATATTAGAATAGTTATATATCTATTTGATAAGCGATTTCAAAGATGCTAATCGATACACACTTGCACGCGTCTCACCTTCTTCGATACCAGACTGTTAACCGAACAGTTTACATCCATTTGTTTCCAAGACGCCGCGTACGCACGTACTTCCACACACTGATATTCACATACAAGTATCACCGCTACGCAGATAACCTAGTCTAGTACATAAAATTATACATATCTCGATAAAAAAGTAATCAAATTGCTCTACATTTGTAGCGCTTCAAAGTACAAGAAATATATTTTTAAATCCCATGTCATAGAAAAGATAATAGAAGTAACATTTTGTATAGTACAGTGATCTGCTAGCGATCATTTGGTTATTTGTTCTTTATGGTTAAAAGTTTATGTCCAGAAATTACGTAATTCCAGTTAATAGCAACCATACTACGTACGTCGTACCTATGCAATTGAAAATACCCATAGTTCGCTTCTATTCTTTTTGCACCTTTCGAAAATTCCTCTGGTTTCGACAATGGTGAAAAAGTTTCACCAAGTATCGCCAATACTATTACAAACTGGCCAAGCGTTGCAACTTAAAGCACCGGCAGTCTAGCAACGAGTGTCTGAAACGGCGCACTAGTTGCCCGCGGAAGGAAACTTCATAGAAGCCCGTCTTGACTGGGGTTGGAAAATGGTTTTATGCAAGTTGCAAGAAAAGAGGCCTGCCAACTCCACTTGGGAAAAGGGCTTTGCCACCGCATCTCCCTTTCCTCGTTTCTTCCACCGGCTACCTTCTTCTTTTCGTCGATCCCCGCGTTCCTCTTCCTTTTTCTTCGTTTCCGCCGTCATCGTTTGCCGACCTTATTCTCGAATCGTTTCGCGGCACAATCCTGTGAACTTTCTTTCGTCGATATCGTGAATCTCCAGTATGTGCGCCTGCTTAAGTAATATTCCGATATAGGAATAAGCATAAGAATTCGATTTTTCATCGTCTGTTTTTCGATAACAAACGCTCAAAGAAACGTGAATTTTACTTCGATCTCGTTTCATAATCGAATCATTGCTACGTCAATCTTACTTCGCTTTTATCTGTTTTACGAAACCTTCTAAATGCTTCGTATTGATCGAAGTTCGATTACCAGAGTCGACCGGTCAAAATGACAAGTTTGTAATTTCTTCTAGAAATTTTGTCGATTTACCGTGTATTCTTGAAACCTCGAACGATTTTTTCCAAAGTATGTGGGATAAAGACTCGTTCTTTTCCCCGCGTGATGCACTTTTCCATGTAACTTGGCGTTTTAATTTTCGTTTCTTCGATTCAAGCTTTATACTATAGTCGACTAATTTCAACTCTTCTGTAACACGATAATCCTCTTTCGACGTCGCACATCGTTAAAAATCTACAGAACCCATTATCCCTGTCACGATTTTCTTCTCTCGCGAGGGCCGATCCCGTAAACCCTCTGTCGTCAAGCCTGTCGGAAGGATCCACCGCTGCAGTGTCTCGACAATTACCGTCACCACAACCGTTCAAGCGTCAGAACCTATAAACCCTACGGACTTATAAATCCGAACTTATAAATCGACGAACGCACCGGAGAAATTGCTTCGGAGCGACGTCGCGTCGCCGCTTGCTATCTCGTCGCGCGACATTATTGCAGCCGGAAGAGGTATCGACAGAATTACGTATCGAGCGGAAATCCCTTTGTCGGGAAGGCTCGGTCCGTGAACCGGCGAGACCGATAGTGGCGTGCATTCCACCGCGTCGACGTTTTGTTCTATAAAAGTTGCCGAGGCAGTGACCGCGAGCTTTTCTCTCTGGACTCGCTTTAAGAACGTCGAAGCTTCGACGGGTAATTGGCGACAAATAGAGAAAAGACCTCGGCGACGGTGGTCATCCTTGACGGTCTGGTCATCCTTGCGCCTCGTTTGAGAGTTTCCACGTTCCTTTAGACATTACCCGCGATTCCGATTGCTGAATCTTCGAATGACAAGCAGACCACGTTGACTCGCTCTTAACGAGCTTTCAGAAGGATCAGCGGCGCGTTAGCGAGTAGGGGAGCGGTTGCCGATGTTTCCGGAGAACCAGCTGATGAGACATATTCTTACGCAAACTTGTTCCTTTTTCTTTTCTGAACTCGTTGACGACGATTACACCGCAGATGTTTATGCGTGTCTAGAGAATTGGAATCTGTAGAACGATTCGGTATGTTAATATGTAATATGTATGTATACGCTTGGTCTATTATATATTTAAGTTCGAGTTTCTCGGGATAGTATAAGTTGCAAATTGAAGGTATAAACTAAGAATCGTAAGAGTGCTGGGGAAGAGAGAAAGAGAGAGAGAGAGAGAGAGTGTAAGTAAGAGTGTATGCCTTGGTGACGTCAAAGCTAAATGAGTAAAGGTTGGGAGTCAGCAATTTTTGACCTGAGAAGACAGAAGTTGGGAGGCCAGTGTTAGGGTAAGACGTACGAAGATATTGTAGTCAATTTTTGTGTTGGGTATTGCTCCTACGGATAAAACTAAACTTAACTTCAAGTAAACCATCCTTTCTTGTCCTTGCACTAGACCATATTTTGATACTACTTGTAAAATACGCAAGTTACAAAATATGTACAAAATACGTAAGAGCACGCATTGTATTAGTATTTACTTCGATGTAGGTATCGTGACGTATGATTTAAAAGATTATTTTAATTGTAAAATCGAGTACAAGAGGGTTTAATATAACAGAGCTTGCGTGTTCAGAACAGCGATAAATCCAAGTATGTCAATTTTGAAGTCGAACAAGGACGTAATTCTATCGATCATATTATAAATTGACTAGTTCGAAGAAATACCATTATTGACCAACTTAAAAAGCTTGAAAAGAAGCTTGTTGAAATAAAACAGATGATCATCGATCGTTCGATTTCTACGCTAAAATAAATGTCCCTATCTAACACGTGAACCTTGGATATAGAGCAACACAGAAAACAATAAAAATAGTAACATAGAGATAGTTCGAAGTTCGGAGAATTTGTTATCCAACTCGTCGTTCTCTTCGAGCGATGTATCACAAAAAGGACGAGTAAAATTCACAGTCAGGATGACTGTGTGTATATATTTTGCAAATTTGAAATTAAACCAGAACAGAGATTATTCGATTAACCTGAGGGCAAAGTACACGATCCTGATATATCGGTGACTATTTTCACAGGGCGTGCGATATCTCGATGACGTCAGCAGCATCAGGGTACGTGATCGATGGAAGAGCGTAATGCTTCTTAAAGCCTGGCGTTTTTGTCGATAATAATATTCCATGGGAAAATTTATGCTCGTCAGGAAAATGGGACCGTTTCGCTCTTCCTTTGGAAATGAATGGAACGGCCAGATGAGAACTAAGACAAATCTAACGGAATGTCCCGAGTAGTTAAAGTTAGACAAGAATCTGGTATTACGAATGCCGTCTCAGTCGATGTTATAACATCTTGTAATACTGTATTCCTAGAATCGATGAAATCTTATAATTCTTGAAATCTGACAGTTGAAGAATTTGTGAGTGACAAGTATATCCTGTACGAAAAGCTCGTCGGAATTAGCTTTCGTTGTTGAGCGTATTGCGGAGACACGTTTAATAAATTGGAATGGTATGAATTATTTCTCGTGCTGGATGAAAATAGAAGGGACTCGCGTCGCAGATCAATTTATCTGTACGATATTCTTTGACAAAATCGTTGAACATTTTGTCACTTTTTTAACTCAACGTGCTGAGAAAGTCACAGAATCACTCGTCGCTTTACAGTTATTGAATTCGATAAATAGTTTTCCTACGCATAAGTACATGGCAGAGTATAACAAATATACTGAGCATAATATAAAACTACAAAAGACGTTACTTAATAACCTCTGTGTACCGTACGATTGCAAACGATAAGTTGGTCAACTTCTGCGTAAAGCGCGACAAAATTTAATTTCCTAGAAACGCATAACGCGATCTATTTAGAAATTCAGAGTGTCATAGGTAAGAAGATAACTAAGAAACGCGGCGTGCGTTCCTTCTTTAAAATTCCATTGTATTAACCATTCAAACGAGGTTAACAGCGCCTCGTTGTCACGATGTAGAGCAGAGAATAGGAGCGGAGACAGAGACAAAAGTAGACGATATTGTCACGTCCCAAACCGCCGCGTTATAAACGCCTTAACGTCCTTAATAAGCTTGTTGTAGCAGTAAGGATTATTGGCCTCGGCGTTCTCAGCCATCCCTTCGTCTTTTCGGTAGCAGTTTTCGCGAATGAAATTCGAGGGAAGGTAACGACGTCGTTATCCAAGGGATACAGTCGAGAATGGAGTTGGCAGCTTGTAAGAAGATGAAGGTTTAATAAAGACCGCTGTAATATTAAAGCAGCGGATTGGCCGCAACGCGTAACCACGAATCACGCGACTTCGCCGTTGCTTTTGTGCAAGCTGCTCTATGATGTGGTAATATCTTCTATTTGGTTAAATTGCACGCCTGTTGAAACCTGTACAACTGTGAAGGCTTTTCCATTTGTTCCATAAAGGCGTGTTGAGGTGTAATAGATATTCTGTATATAATATCATACAAATATCCTTATAAATACTACGTGTACATAAGCGCGTGTTTCATTTACCTGTACGATATATCACAGATTTTTAATGATCTTACGAGACTGTGAGTGCCAGCGAAAATTGCAAGTTAGGGATAACTATATATATATCCTACGGCAACCTGATTCATGCTACGTATTAGAATTCCACGTGAAGACACCGCATACGTTCTCAATTTCGGGAGAAGCGGTCGTTAATCCGCCAGCTCGAGTCTATTTAATGTCTACCGCATCCATCATAAATTTGCATTCCAGGGTCGCCATTGAAAAGCGGGAACCTTGAATACCCGAAATTCTATTTCGATCCTTTCCAACTTCCTTCGCGTATATTCGCCTATTACAAGAATCAAACACGTAAACTGTACCGTACACGCGGAAAGATAAAAAAACGAGAAGTACGTTCTAATATCTCCTCTGCTCTATAAAGGGAAAGTTGAATTTCCATGAAATTCAACTGGTATCAAAGATGTAAGTTATTCATTACAGGCAGAGGACCCGAAATGCTTCTACTTTAACCTGATAATTCCATAAAAGGATAAAAGAGACGGTCTCATATCAGTCATATATTATGTCGCAGTATGTAGTAAAGGTTCGCTTTTGGTCTTTAAAAGCAGATATTCTTTATTATATTCTACGATAAGATAATCTCGACTACTCGCGTCCATTCGTTGAAGATACGATCCAATTAGAGCAGCTCTGGAAGAAAAAAATTGGGAGTAAAAATCTCGAGGAATTCTGTACGTTTATGCTATCTCTTTACGATAAACGAATTTCTGCACTTAAGTGATACGTTTCTTGACAATTGAAAATTAATCTCATACCTGGGTAACGAACTTGAGACATTTAGGAAAAGTGGAGTTTATCAGTTTCGCTTTCAAAAGGTTCAAATATGCAGTGGCCGTAATCGTCTAACAAAATACAACCACGATAGTTGACTGACACATAGGCAGGTCTTGAATCTCTAGGGAATATCTGCTTTTGTCGATAGTGACAGGTACGTAGTAAGAATAAAGAACTTTGTCAGAGGATGGAAAAAATATCTTAATTGTACCTTTTTGGATTTTATATTTTTATCGAAATTTATTTTTTATTATACGAAGAAATTGAATTAATCGTAAAATTTTGTGTACTTCCGACGAATTATCAATTCTCTAGACAGCGATTGTTCACGTAGTATCATAATTTAATTGCAGGGTCTTTTGACGTAAGCATCGTTAAATGTAGAAAATATAGAAATCGGTATCGTGTAAAGCGAAAGTAAAAATTATTTAATATAATAGTTACCGAACTAAGATTATAACGATCGTTTCCAAATTATTCGAATAATAGTCAAAATAATCGTAAGACAAACAAGAAAACACTGTGTTACTTCTAATTTCATAAATCACTGGGTCAAGTTGTGTTATTAACATATACAGGTTACGGTACTCCTTAATGTCGCTAATTATTAACGCGATATGTTACACGATATAGCGGAATTAATTAATTACCGGCCATATTGATGTTACATGGCTAACCACATTTGATCCTCCGTTACCGCACATATTATATTAATTGTACATTATAGATTAACATTATAGATTATAGATTAACATATTTATATCTATACATTAATAACGTATACGTTATCAAGGTACAAAACTTCCCTATAAAAGTTCCATAATTTGCAAATAAAATACAAATAAATACAAAATGCAAACACAACGTACAAAATAAATATTTATACGGTATAATTCTAAAGAAACGATATGGAGAACTGACCTAGTAATATTCGGGATATCCGCGAGAAGATAACGATGAAAGCGGATTCTCTTGAAGTTGGCAAGTATTCGAAGATTTAGATAGATCCGCAGAGGTAAACGCGTTACGTGGTAGAGTTGGAAATCAAAGGAATCGACCGTTCCGACAAGTCTGTTTAGCCCTGGGAATTCTCGCGTTAATTACGCGCGTCTGTGACTACGGAAAGGCGCGGGAAAGTAAAAGGAATGCAATCCGATATAAAAGAGCGTGGAGGAGTTGCGAGGAGAAAGCTAGAGGCCGGAAGAAGAAGGGGCGGATAAGCCACCTCCGAGTAACGAGCGAACTGCTACGGAACTACCGCCTCATATAATCAATTAGGACTCTTGAACGAGTGAGATGGTAATGGAGTTGAGCTAAGTACAAACTGGAGCAAACTGGCGTCGACTTGAACGAACGTATCAACCACCGCATCCTCCCGGCTTCGTCTACTTCCATCTATCCGCTTCCACGAGAACCAGCGATCTTCGACAACTCGAGAATTTATCAAGTATCGCGTGTAACGCCATTCGCATGATCTTATCCTTACTTTCGTGTGATTTCACGTTCATACTATTTCGCTTGATGAATCGAATAATACAAGAATGACCCGGATATAACGATGAACGATTTTAAAGAATGGATAGAGGCGATTAATAGGCTTTGTATATTCACGCAAATTCAGATTTTTACGAATATAATTGGAAAAGTAGGATTCATATTTCTCTAAACACAGTTAGAGGAGAAGGATGTACGTAAAAAGATTGGCTTCGCCCTCTGAATATTATAACGAGCGTTACAAGAGTCAAGAGAAGCCCAAAAATTCTCTCGATTGCACAACGTTCGTTTTAATCCGTTTTCCCCACTTGAGGGTAGAGCCGCCACTTAGGTTAATCGTCGGTTGGTGTTTTTTTCGAAATTACCCATTATCCCTGGCCATCAATTCGAGGGACATTGAAGGCGCGTGAAAGAATCTATCACAAAGTGGCCAGAGTAATCTCTGTTATCTTAAGTAGACCCTTCGTTTATGGCTCCTTGGTTCTCGTCGAGGCCACTTTCGACTCCTTTCTCATCCCCTTGACGTTGACGGAGTATTGTTCCACGTCCGAGATTTTCCTCCAAGTTCCTTCCACTAAGCGGATAGGGTAGATAAGAGGACGAAGGACAGGGCCCTCGGAAAATGTCAACTTGTTGTTTATCTTATACCGATTTCGTTTTGGCCCATTTACCTGCGATGAATCTCACGCCCTGAATTGCTATTATAACTCGTAAAACGCGATACGTCGTGTCACTTAGATAATATTGTATTGCCGCAAAAGATCCGAGATTAGAACGGTGCTCGCTGATAGCAATAAAATTGAAGCCAACTAGTTTATCGCAATATGCAAACGGTATAATGGATCATACGAGAGAACACGATCAAATTTTATTAAGATAATTTGACTCGTTTGTCTCGAATGTAGGTCTTACGCTCCTTTCGCAGATCTGCCTGAAATATAACATTCTCTCGAATATACATTTTATGCTTCGTTTCCAAATAATGCTTAAACGTATAACTATCAGACTATGTAGATATTTATGCCTTTTTAGGAAATCTAGGGTTCCAAAAGTCTACAAAATGCATATACCAAACGTGCAAAAATATATAAAATAACCAAAGTGATCTGAAACAATCCGATGTAGCGTGAATTTCATTAATTAACTTTCGAACAAATTCTCGATGTTGCCTATGTAGAAATGTACATTTCGAGCAACAGTAGCTTCGACGACAATCGAAGCACATTTCTAATAAGTAACCATGCCGAATGCAATTAATGTTTCATTAAATCGTTCCCCCTTGGAAGAAGAGCTCGATATCTTTCCTGTATTCTTTTCATTTCTTTTCATCATCCGAAGGGAAAGGGATTGATTTATTGCCTTCTGATGTAGCCGGCCACGTTGAAAGTCATATTCATCAATGTCCATCACGGTCGCAATTATAGTCGAAATTTAATAATAACGCGAGCAACTGTATCGGTTTTGCTTTCGTGCATCCTTGAACCATCCATAAAATGTATGAAATTAGCGGATCGGCGTATGCAACGGCGCTTCATTAACGGTGACGTAATTTATTGCCGTACAGGACAGTTAATAATAATGAGAATTTAATGATACGGGGGAAACTTCGAAATTTCCCAGACAAACGTTAATCATTTTTCGAACGCAGAGAATATGCGTATCTGTACATTGTTAATCATGGTGTGCCGCGCGCCAATGAGAAATTAATATAGCTGAATAGAAAGATGTAACGTTTCGATGCTTGACGTTCACCTAATTTCACCAATCGCCGGACCAAAATTTAACGAAATTAAATGTTTCGCGATTGACGATGCAATATGCGTGGAAAGTTTCATTCTACGCACGAGATTAAATTGGAAAAGTGAAACAACATTTTTCCCTAGGAGACTTCCTATCTGATTTTCGAACTCAGACCTTTTTCCCTATATTTGAATGTTTTTAATTCTGTAAAAAGCATTGAGTCTGATAAAAAAGTGACATAGTCGTTTATTATATATATATAGCGACTATTTATCGTATTATTGAAGATACGAGATACACAGAAGGTTTGAATTCTAGAAAATTAATAAATATTAAATATTATAAATATTAAATTTTAATTGTTAATATTGCGAAGGTTTATAACAGTTATTTTTGTATCTTTTTATTTAAATTATATTCTGAGAGATTCAATAACAGTTGAACACTTGTATCTCTGTTTAATAGAGAATTCATCTTTGCTCTGTGCACTATTAAAATTTATTCCCCGCTGCAAGAATCGTCGGCGATATTACGCATGCACATGAGAATACAAATAGCAACATTTTCATAACTCGCGTAAAATATGTAATTTTTTATTTCAAAATTAATATTATTGTACCTCAAATCGTTAAAAGTAGATGCTAGCTCTTGTTAGAGAAATAAAAAAGCTACAAAGAAGGTTAAAGATTGTTGAATCTTTTTCTTTCGTTTCTTTAATTGGCACTTTTCAAGAATCATCGAAGAAATTAATTACAAACTATAATCTCGTCCTTTCACCTCGTTTAATACTCGTACATACTGGAAATGTCGATGAAAGGATAATCAAGTAATTGTGCGCAATTAATAACAAATAACTCTGACTATATATCGTAAGTATAGTTCGATGTTATAATAGTTGTATAAAAGTTGCATATATTCTGAGCAATAGCGTCATGTAAGAGACATATTTGCGACTTGTTTCACATAATTAGCCGTAAATTTCCAAAATATATTCCACACTCGTTCGTTGCGTGTTCCCGCCGTTCGTCTATTTTTCCATCAAACAATTCACAACGTTCGCGACAAGTTGGCATTCGGCGATAGCGGCAAATGGAACGGCGTTACCGCAAACGTAAGCAGGTTATCACGAAAGTAACAAAGTTGATTACAACTATCGATTAACCGAAATTGAAAATTCGTCTACCGAACCGACAATAGAGACGCGAGTTTCTGCAGACGGTGCGGTGTCGCAAATTAACGCCGAATAGTTGTTAGACTGGATGACGGTAGCTGCATGCGCGCGTACAGGGACCGTATCGTACATCGAAAGATCAACTCCGCCGGACCTCGATTCAAACTTCTTCGAAACGATCCCGTTTAACAAGCTCTCGTTCGAAAGCTACGAATTAAAAGTGTAGTATCGTGGACGAAAGGCCTAAGAGATATCGGGCGAACTATAAATAATGTCGCGAGAAAACCGAATGTATCGTCGGTCCTTCGATCGAGTAGTTACGCGGAAAAGGCCTGCGTGATTCTGACCACGAGCGGTTGCGGAACACGTGCGTGGTGGGGTTAAGACAAAAGACAAAGGGGTGCTAAGGGAGAAATACGAATTAACAGTCAGACGAAACTCAAAAAATTCTACTGGCTCATTGGCCGTCGCTCCAATTTAAGCACGCAGAGCAAAATAATGCTATATAAAGCCATACTAAAACCTGTTTGGACCTATGGGATCCAACTATGGAGAACTGCGAGTAACTCCAACATAGAAATTCTTCAACGATTCCAATCAAAAACACTAAGATTCTTAATAAATGCACCTTGGTATGTCACCAACGAAACAATCCACCGCGACCTCAAGATACCCACAGTCAAAGAAGAAATATACAAGGTCAAAAGCAGATATAACACAAGAGTCAACAACCACCATAAGCCATTAGTCACCCAACTACTTGACACGACCCTATCAGACCCGCAGACTATAAAGAAAATACCCTTTAGATTGAAACATTAAATTCAATTAGAATCAAACATAATATAAATTATTATAATCCAAGTTACTGTACCCAAATGAAGTTACTTAAAATTCTCAATGAGAATTGCTTGTAAATTGACAACCAAATAAAAAAAAAAAAAAAATCAGTGTCAGTGGAGAAGCCAGAGTGTGTGAATCGAGAAGTCAGAGAGATAGTGTTGCTAGTGTCACACGCTCAAGAGGGCCACCCGCTCCAAAATAGTAATCAAGTAGACGAAACATCCTGCATGCCACAGCTATCGAAATAATAACAAAACAGTAGTTAAATAGCCGCCTCTGGTATACATCCGACGATAACCCCTCCAAAGGGACTAAAATCTCGCTATAAAAACCCTCCTAAATTAGCGCTCGATACCTTGTTCTGTTATAACACTTTGAACCGTCACTCTGTTGGATTTATATAATAAAATTTCCATCATCTTATACGAAGTTCAATTTCTTCGCCTTGTTCGTGAATCGTTCGAACTGCGACGCGAGGAGATCACCGGCGATCTATCGGTTTAGTGATTTCTTGTGTCTGCGACGTGTGACACTAGCGTTGTCGAGAGAGTGTGATCCGCGTGAGAGAGAACGTTGGAACCGTAGTGACGAGAGTTGCAAATGAACTATTTAGTTGCCTTAATTATAGTACGTCATTGTATTTAACTCGTGTTAAATAACCAACGTTTCCTGTTTAACCAACATCTGTTTAATTTATTGTGAATTAACTAATTACAGTAAAAATCCTACAAAAGAGACCTTCGGTTTCTCATTTCGAGTGGCCGTATCAGCGGCGCGAGAATCTCAGAATTAATTATGGTTGACCGATTCGTCGTAATGGACGATTTCCGTAAATTTCTAAGATGCAGTCCGCTGAATGAAGGAGAATGAAAGGAGAAGGGAGCGTTGGAGCGGAACAAAGAAGGATAAAACGAAAAACGGAAGATGCTGAGGCCACCCAGTGGCACATACGAATCTATGGATCGAGGTGATCCTCGAGAATCTTGGCACCATCCAAGCCGGTAGCTCAAGACGATCTTCGGGAAGCACGGTTATTCACTGGTGGCGAACTGTCAATAACTTGGCCAGGCTCTCTTCTCTTTCAATTCGTCCCTGGCCCTTTGGATCACATGGCCGTGTTCCTCGTCGTTTGTCCCGTGAAAGGGATCCCCTCGTTGGCTTTCTAGCGCGTCGTGGCCTTTTCGTTTTACACAGCCAAATCCAATTTCAGTCCACCGCCTACCCTGCAAGATCTTCGCACTGGCTCCAACGTCCATTGTGTCCTTCGATTTCGCTTCTCGGTGCTCGTGTCGAGAACCTACAGATTTACCACTTTGGTATTAATGTTTCCGCGTGGAACCGATCATTGGGGTAGTTTGGTTCTGCGAGAATTGTTCCGCGTTTTTAATATTTCTGATACAAAATAATTTTTTTGCGCGATACAGTTTACATAATTTCTGATTCTATACCTTATATCGCCTTATATCGACACTCGTATATCAGATTTTCATGACATTTCCTTCTTGTTTCAGGTAACTGGCATCGTAGGACGAGCAGACGTACTCGCTTGCATCTTCTTCTTATTGTCGTTTCTCGCTTACCATGGGTGAGTGTAATTTTATATAACAACAATTGCTCCATACAAAACAATAGTCCTGATCCAGTGACAATTACTTTTCGTCCACTTGCTTCGTCATAATTGCGCTTTGCTTACTCGTAGTTAAGTTGAATGAAGTGAAACGAAGTTGAATTTAGTATAAGAAAGTTCCCTAATTTATTGCACATGCTCTCTACCGAACGTAATAATCAGATTGCAGGTTTCTATGCGTACGAAATTTAAAGATACCGTACGAGTATCGGTGGCGATACTTAACAGATGAAACTGGACTTCTACCTTTATTATTTTCTTAAAAATCCATCATTCAACGATAATGATTCCTTGCTTTGTCAATTAGTAACTGTCGCATTGTCGTATTACAAATTCATCGTTGTTGAAACGTCAAATCCAGCAAAGTACACTCCAGCGGAAAATTCACAGACGTCGGCCAGTGAAAATCCGTATCAAAAGAATAACAAAAGTGATCCTCTCTCATTTCCTACGTTCTATTCTGTTTGTTCTTGCGTTCAGGTTGCGAGTAACCAAATAAGGTTAGCGTGCCAGAGGCCATAATACAGCCATAATTTCATAGAACCATAGAACTTTCCAGGTGTGCAGATACGTACGTATGTACGTCAGTAACGTCGAGCGTCGCTAACCGTCGGGACGACGCCAATCTGACGTTGAAACAGCGGCCCATTTATTCTCATGAGCGACTAGGCGGTGTGTGGAAATTATAAACTAAACTAATTTACTCCCTCGGGCCCCGAAGCGACAGCCAACTATAGTGTATGCTGGGTGGTTGATCGCTTCCGAGCGTTCCTCGTCCTCTCTAACTTTCTCCCTTTGGTCGTTTATATCGATCCTTAAACGTGAAAATATAAAGTGCTTACGAGCACGATCCCGCGAACTTACCGCGGAAATCTTTTTATCGTCGGTGTAAGAGGATTGCGGACTTATGCATGGTAAGCGATGTAACGGCTAGTTCGTCGCTCGACTTCGGGCACTTTAGAGGGGGTCGTTTGACTTACCTGACTCCCGTCATGGTATATTACAGCGTTCTTCTGAAGTTGAAGCTTTCTTTTTGTTCCTGTTAGGGGTTGTGTCTTCTGCCTTGTTTTGGGGGAATACGGGGACAGAGATTGAAAGAAGAGTATCTTTAAGAGATTTTTAACGTCAGACTATGATAGCGATAGACTGATTGATAAGCGGATGGGTCGATAAGTGTGCTGAGAACGTGACATCGAAAAGTTCATCGAAAAATCATGAGATCGATATCACGACCATCTTTATTACGTTGTCGTGTCTCGTTTAAGTGTCAATGAACCGATGGAGCAAAAAATCATTGAAAGAACACAGCGCGTTAAAAATAGTTTAACACGGTCACATCCTTAGTTTAGCTTTCGCAAAACTCGTAACATTTTTATCAGGCATCCGACGCGACCGGTTTTTCAAATCGAGACCTCCGCCGTGAGAACGTTATCCAACGAAAGCAACAGCGGCCTGTTCGGCGAAATGAATTTCGACGCCGGACGGCTACGTAATTAAACTTGAACCTTTCGCGGGGCAACACGGGCCTGTTTGAAATGAGGGGAAAAACCAGCTCGTATTGCAATCGATCGCGGCGCTCTCGACGTCGAGCGAATGCGCGTTTTTCCCCTCGATGGAAATAAGAGAAACAAATATCGAGATAGCGGCGCGAGCCGTGTAAAATACGCGGTATATCGAGAGAAGCGAAGGTGCATAACTCGTAAACGGCGAGGTAAATGGCTGCTCTGTTTAAATGACCGTTGAAACGGGTCAGTGTGTCAACCCTCGGGCTTTTAGGTAATGAATCTCGAATGAATATTTGTATTAAAAAAGGGGCGGACGCGCGGAAGGGGGTGAAAGAGTAAGAGGAAGAATACGAAACGTTTGGGAACAAACGTTTATTGTTCGAAATCAGTGACATCGTTCGTCGAATTACTCAAACGTATTCGACTGTTAGCGAACGTTACAATACCGCCGAATGCTTGAATCTCTTAGTTTCGTTCGGATCGTTGTATCGGCCTTTTTCTTCGTCCACAGTTTTACAGTGAATAATTGATCAGCTGTTCGTTGAGCGTTAAAGTAAACGCGGTTTAACGGTGAGTTTTAATTTTGAAGAAAACGATGCTTTTGCTTTGGTACTTGGAGTAACGTTTCGAATTACTTCTTGCGAGAGAAATGTATATGGATATTATTTGCATACAAAAGCGATCATCGAAATCTGTTCTTTTTCGCCGTGTATCGATCTTAATTTTTTATCGAATCGTAAAATTCAAAGCTGTACGATCTATTCCAAAAGTCTCGTGATTCTATTCGTGGAACGTTGCAAGCCAGCAAATACCCAGAAAGGAGGATAGCGTTTGGAAAAACTTTTGGAACGAAAAGTAAAGCCATCGTTGAGTCGATCGATTGACAGCTGGATGCTTGGATAAAGCGGTTGTCTCGGAATCCACGGGATCCATTCGTCCGCTTTTCCATTTCCCTTTGGTTTAGCCCATCCTTTCAGCGACGATACTTTTCCTTATCCGCGTAATTGCCACCTTTTAAATCCGTCGATTCGAAACGAATCTCTTTTTCCACGGCTGCTTATGCAGCATTATGCATACTTGCCAAGAAATTAAGTGGCTAACGATTTACGTTGATCGCACTCTTCCATCGAATTCTTCGCTTTCTTCATTTATTACTCTGCTATTTCGTCGACGTTTTTCAACCATTCAAACCTCTCGCCATAGTTAGACACAGCAATACCATAAAGATTGATTATTCCGACTGCATTTGAGAATAAAATATTTACGCAAACTTGAAGTAATTTAATCGCGAAATGTACCATTGGATTGACAACTAAGTGATTACGGATTTTCTCATTACCACCTAATGACAAAATCCGTAATCACTTAGTTGTCAACCCAGTAGCTACGAGGATGTTTATGCAAAGTCTCCTTTTCACAAGCACAGTGAGAAAAGTGGAACCCGAGCAAAGATACACGTACTAACGTTTCACGACTAATATATTCTAACGACTAATCTATATTACTTTGGATATTTTACATATTTTTGCATACTATGTATATTCTATGCGTTCTTGTAACTAAACTTTCCATAAATGCGCAAAAATACGTGGCAACTGACAGTTGCGATAGAAATTTGATGGAAATTCGATGTGACAGTGGGATGTTTAAAGCATGTAGAGGAAAAGTGAAGCAAGCTACATTTTTTTCTAAATTGATCATGAGTTTATAGCGTGAATTTATTCCAATAAACTGTATTGGTCTAGTCGTATGAGAATGGAGGGATTCGTGTTGTTCGAATCAGTGCCAGATAACATAACGGAATCAATCGTGCAATGAATATTTTGTGGTCGCATCTATTTTAGATAGCGAATTATTCAGCTTCTTGAGTATTGGGGTTAAACTACTTTTGCTACCAAGGCTTCCGATATGTATATTAACTAGCTTTCCTCCTCAAGTATAGGAAAATAGTTCACTTTGCATAAAATTAATACACGATATCGTATGACTACACATTATTTACCCTATGTGTATGTACTTCAATCCTATATACGTATATATACGAACATAATATCTTGAATATTTTACAAGATGCGCAAGATAATTCCAAGAAACGTCTTACGTACGTTCGATACGAGCGGTTAACGTACGATGCCCCGATTCTCATGCAATCTTGATCTGTTCCATTCGACTTAAAATAAATAACTTTGAGCAAAATCCTTTTACACTGTTACGCCACGAGGCTTTCCATAGGCCGTTATTCCAAACCGTCGCTCGTGGCATCACGGTATCGCGAGCGAACCGTCTCGATCAGCCCGACAAATATACGATGTAGCGGCCAGCATCAGACAGAGCGAGTTCTAGAAACGTCGATTCGTTCCGTTATTTCAAATACACTCATAAGGTGACACGCGTGATCAGGGCGTGATCGGTAGCGTGACCCGAGCATGGTGGGGATCGCCTCCCATAGCACACAAAGAGCTCATCGAAGGGCAATCAGTATCGATTGAGGATCCGAACGGAATGCACTAAGAGAATCTCACGAACGAAATACAAGTCGTCTAATCTACCACATACAAAGAAATAGTGTAAAGTCGAGTCGAATAATTATATCAAACTAACTGCATTATCCTTAAAATAATTTGTGGCGCTTCATTATACTGTTTTATATATTGCAAAATACATCATTTCTTGTTAACCGTGTTAATCCAGTGTTAACCTCATTTAACCATCTCTGTTATCTTAACCGAAACAGGGGAACGACTAATTCGCGGCGTCGATTATCCGAATCGTAGCGAGAATTTACGCCTCTCGCTGACGCGCTTTCCTCGTGATCGCGTCTCTCCGCGAACGGTCGTAACATACACTGATGTTTCATCTTTAAAAACATAATAACATTAATACGTGGATCGAATTATACGTGTTCGTGTGATAAAACGTCTATCATCGTTAAAAAAATTCGAATTATTAAGCTATTCGTCAAACATCAGCGATCTGAGCGAAACTTTTAAATCACTCACAATTAAGCAGTCCACCAATCCCCTCGAAGAAAGAACCGTCCATTTCAAGTACGAACAGCTGCATTCATTAGCTTGATGAATCCATTTTTGAACACAGAGCATGGTCCGATAAATCATAAGATCAAGGACCTTTCGCCCGTTTAAATTCTTATCTCGTTTGGTCATTCGTTCCTTTAATCGAACTTACAATTTATGAAACGCCGTTGTTTTTTCCATTTCAATTTCTTTCCGCGGTGATAATTACCGGCCCGAATATCCAATAAGTAATAATTTCTGCGCGTAATCCTCCGTTTTCAGGCGCGAGCATACGACCATACTGTTTTTGCCGTCTCAGACGGAACTCGGCACTCCGCCTCGTTACGACAACCGTTCATTAATCTTACTTACCGAGCTTTGATGTAAATTGTAAGAAATGCCGCGTCGCTCTGCTCTGGACGTTCTCGCCGTTTTTACCGCCCCATGGTTTGCGCTTTTACCTCCTGGTGGGCTTGTTCCGCGTTAACCCCATCCTTCGAAATCTGGTGCCATTTCGCTTTTAGACCATTCGTTGCTGAAACTTGAGTCTATCTAGATGAGAACGTAGCCGAAGAACGAGATGTTTCTTTCTTTAGGTAGATCGGAAGAGATTCGGATGGAAGTCGTCGACCTATTCATTCCTTAGACAGTGTTGTTAGCGTTAAGCAATTTAATAACGCGAATGATTCGTAAACGATGTAATATTTACGAATTTGACACTGAGTTACTCGACAGGACTGGGAATAAAATTTTACTCCAATTTGTTGTTCGCTTGTTCGTTGTTCCTTAGGTATTTTGCCCGTCTGATTTCCCTTTGTTTCGTTTGTTAGATGAGAGAAAAGTTTACTCTCTCGAATATCTATTTGTGTCAATTAGCAACAATTACCATATGTGTTCGTCTGTGTGAAACGTCTTTGCAAATCTTCTTTATCAAATTTTTCGAACGATCCAATGAAAGATTTATTCGTTTTAGCTAACAGATAACGAATGTATCTATTATCTTCTTAGTCGTTATTCTAAATAAGTCTTGCAAGTAGACGGTACAGAATAAAAATATTTGAACAAAGAATACGAAATGTCGTAGTAAAGCGAGTTCTACGAACTTTAACAGGACTGGTGAGCAGTACGAACTGAGTTTCATTTTTACGTTCAACTTCTCCGATTCAAAAACATAACGCATTAAAAGCTTGAAACACGAGAACCATTGAATTTTAAAAGTATTTCACCTGAACATCGAGAATGATTGTAATAACAATTCCAGTCCGAGATACGGAACGAAATGAATAAATCCGAATTGAACCGATGAAAAGTGTAAACGAGAGAGGGAATTTAAATGATCGTTTAATTTACCGTGAAATGCGAGAAGAGGAAGCTATCTGAATCTGGTGAATTTCAATTTCGTTTCGGCGGAGGAAAATGTGTATTTCCAAACTTCTCGAACGCGTAATTGCTACTATCGATATATATATATATATATATATATCCCTTTATTGTCCCTTTCTCGTTTCTTTCTCACTTTTTTCTATTCCCCTTGCCGCTCGTCCCGTTAAAAACAAAATTATCTTTCACATTCGTTCAGAAGCTGCTCTCCTGCTTTGCTATCCGACCTTCTCGAAGTTTGCATACCGACGACGCCGCGCTTCAAAGATATCCTAATTTAATTTCAAGAAGTTGAAATAGTTCTCGGCGAACTGTAGCTTCTTCCAGTAAGATGAAAAAAGGAAACAGAAAGAAGAAAAGAAACGACCGACGAGTTTCTCAACGCCATTGTTATCGACGATATATCTTTAACTTTCCTCTGCTCCGGCTCGAAAGGTAACATTCCAGGGAGCTGTCACTTTACAATGACAAGTCACGAACTTTCTTAATAATAATTTACCTTGAGCAAAGGTTGAAACATCTTTCTGGTTAGTTGTACGTAGTAAGACCGAACGCTCGAACGTTACGTATGCTGCTGTTTTTCTTATTTTCAAAGGAAATATATGTATCGTTTAATCTCTGCCCGTTTCACATTCGTATATCTTTACCTCTTTTCTTTGTACTTTCGAATAATCCTTCTTCGAGTATGATATTTTTGCCGGTCGTTCTACCCTTTTGCAATTTAAATGCAAATTCGAATTATCTCGATGAAAGCAGGCGAAATGAAATTTTTTCGAACGTTTAAATTCCTTAAGGGTTTATATCGCGATATTTCAGTTCGAGTTCAGGTTAGTCGGAGAGAAATTACAATTTTACGACTATTAATTTCGCAAAAATATCGACAGAAGGTATGGATTTAAATCCAAATTTAGCACAGGCTCGTTTTTCCGCAACGCGGTTTCATTATTCGTCCCACGTATCGAATTACGAGGCGTTTCGCCACATTTTCTTCGTCTATATTTTTTCCTATTTTCCAGCGATCGTCCGGCCAGGCACAATGCAATCTAAATGTATCTCGCGAAGAATGAATATAATTGTTCCTTGCGGTGCCATGATTCAAAGATAGCTTAAGTTTATTATACCTTATAATGATCCTCGTTAATTTTTCCCAGGAATGCGTTATTAACTCCGCGAGCGATCTTTTAATTTGGACGTTTTTCAACCGTCATTTCATTTAGATCGGCTCTTCGGACCGGCAAGTAAATTTTTTAATAGTGGTTCTAGAAAGTCGCGTTCTAAATTTCGCGTCTCGTGGAAGAATCTTTAAATACGAGCCACCGTTTCTGCAACTTTTGCGCTTCTTATTGCATTCATTTGCTTTTGTCACGGTTCGAATCTGCCTGCTATCTGGCGATGTGTCTTTTTCTCGCATTAATCAGGTTGAAGGACCAAAGGCAAAGTACGGTCGGGGTGTATTTGGTACCTTTAGAGAAGCTTATTTTTTTCATTAATACCATCGAGATGAATTTTTCATTTAACGGTAATCACAGCAATAATATAATAATACAGATTATAATGTGCACAAATTTGAAGAAAGTATAGGCGAAGCATAATTTACATTTATAACAAAGATGGTGCAATATCGAAGACGTTCTTATTTCGGGCAACTTCTCACGAAGAAAATGTAATTCAACGTTATTTACAAAATCGATGTTGTATACACATACTCTGTGCATATATTTTGACAAGCAATGTATAATTTCCAAGGTTCTTATTTCGGGGAACTTCTCACGAACAAAACGTAATTCAACGTTATTTACAAAATTGATGTTGTATACACACATACTCTGTGCATATATTTTGACAAGCAATGTATAATTTCCAAGGTTTAACGAACAGTAACTATCGTTTCCTCTTTTTTGCTTAATACGATTGCGTGTAACGTTTTGATAATGGAGCGATATTTTCAAGTCATTTCTTATTTTACACTCAAGATAATATATATTTTACGCCCCGAGGCTTACTATAGGCCGTGTACCTAGGCGGTTATTCGGTCACTGTTTTGTTATTGTTTCGATAGCTGTGGCATGCACGATGTTTTCGTCTACTTGATTACTATTTCGGAGCGGGTGGCCCTCTGAGCGTGTGACATGACCATAGACGCGACCCCGTGCGTGGTGGGGGTCGTCTGCAAGAGAAGACAAAGGTAAAAATCGAAGGGCAATCGGTATTATAGGAGGAGTCAAACCGAATGCATCGAGAGGTTCAGAGAAATAAAATTAAAATTGCTTAGTCAAACGAATACGTCGAGAAATACTGTAAAGCCGAGTCGAATTATAATAATAAATTAGTTGTATCATCGTTAAATCATTTGTAACGTGTTAATTATAATTTTAAATATCGTTAAAAATAGAAGGTTAATTAAGTGTTACAATCGAGCGATAATTTACGCCTCTCGCTGACGCGTTTCCTCGCGATCGCGTCTCTCCGCGAACGGTCGTAGCAATATATACAATATAATAAAGGGCGTGTCATCCAATACACCTGATACATTACGATCTAGGATTCTATCTAACAATAAAAATTTTAGTAAATAATGTGTGTAGTATCGTGGACATAAGGCCTAGGAGTTAGCGGGTGAACCACATACAATGTCCCGAGAGTCTAGGCGTCTCTTCAATCGTATAGTTTTGTAAAAAGGGCCTACGCGGCCTTGGCCACGAGCGGTCGCGGAACACGTGCGTGGCGGGTCTACGGAAAGACAAAAGATACGCGAGAGCAGTCAGTTTTAGTTTGGAAGTCGGAGAGAATAAATCGAGAAGCCAGAGTGTGCGAGTTGCGTTGTAGAGTATAGTGTTGCTAGCGTTGTCGAGAGAGTGTGGTCCACGTGAGAGAGAACGTTGGATCCGTTGTGTCGAGAGTTGTCTAAATTGTAGCGTGTTATTGCGATTAGTTCACGTTAAACTACCATCGTTTTTCTGTCTATATTTGTACAACCCATTCATTCTAAATAAATCACCAATATCAGGATATAATAACAGTATATTCCATTGACGATACTACATGTGAATACAAAATTTGAAACGAGGTGTATTAAAAAGATAAAATAAAATAAATTAAAATATCGTGTGAATATCTAAGCTGTCATATTTTTGAAATTTTAATAACTGTTTGACAAAATCAGCAGCGAGTGTTTCGACACGGACTTTGTTTGTTTGATTCGTTTATCTGATAGTCTTAGAGTGGCTCGAACCATAAGTTGTTTACAGCCATACTGAAAACGTCGCCTTATCCATATAAAGTATACGAAAGGACAAAATATGTAAGCAGAAGCTTAGTCTACTGCCACGACCCAACCAGTGTTTACCCAAACAAAGCGCAAATCCTCCTGTATATAAGCTTTCTTTGTTGGACGTGTTATTACGTATTCTTGGCTTGTAGGGTAAGCTGTTATTAGACATCGAAAACAAGAACCAAAGGAAAGAACGGGGTAAATATTTTTGATAATTACTATCGCCGTACTCATTCCATTACTAGTTAATTTGCTATTTACGTGAACTACGCGCGATCATTATGCTAATGAATTTAATCGAGTTAATCGAGGAACAGAATCTTTTAGAAAATCACGTATATGTAATTTGTAAATTGCAATACATTCAAATATTCAATCGATCAAATTTTGATGAATTAATTATATGAACTTTCCGAGGTCGAGACTTTCTTTTAAACATTTTGGTATCTATTTATACATTTGATACATTTTGTTATACGAGCTTTGAGAATTAACTGAAAACTCACGTTTCCGGTTAAAATAATGCAGTGAAACATAGTGATTAACTACGGTATATAACAAATGGAATTAAAAGGTACCTCAGTTGCACATTGTGTACTCTCCATTTCAGCGAGAGTTAACCGCTGCTATTTGAAATCGAGAGAAATAGAGGAATAAACATTGTATACCCGATCAAACAGTGGTTCATCGTTTAATAATATTAACCAGGAAACCAGCTCTTTTTTTCTGTTTCTATCAATTCTCTCGTTATATACTGGTATTTTAATTCTTTTGCAGTGTTCTGCGCGAGAATCTCAGGCAAATTAAATAGAATTTTATAAATATCGCGTTTTAAATGACATTATTAGCCTATGAATGTTCATACAAATTTAGAGTACTGTTAATAAGTCATGCGATATCCGTGTCGATTGTTTTTCACGATTAAATATCAGAAAGACGCGAAACTAACGGAGATAATCATAATTAGAATAAAAATCTCGTTAATAGTCCGTAATTAAGACACAAAATTAGAATCGAAGTTGGACTTTTTCTTGCAGAGTTATTGAATTAAAGACTTGTCTAAGTTAAATTCATTATTAGCTTGCAAGTATTTACGTGAATCTATGTTCTTATGAATATAACTAAATAAATGCAATCTAATCAACTAATCTAATTTCTTTCATCCGCTACATATTGTTACAGTAGAATGAGTGCTATACTTTGGGTATTTTTCGACCTTTCAATTCTCCATGAGTGCATAGACATCGAGAGTCTAGTCATTACACGTAAAGCAATCATTTAATATAATTTTTAATTCTATTTCCTGTATTCGATGTCAAAATGCAAGAACTCTTCAATCGTCACTGTGTTACTCCGTCAAAGGGATAAAATGAAAATTGAAAATTTTCGTAAGTTTCAAGATGCAGCAATATTTAATATAACGATATTTCGAATGTATTTTTAAGCTGGATCGAGGCTGTGTAGCTTCGCTTTCGAATTTTACATTAAAGTGCTCAACTTTTTATATCAGGAATCTTTGATGGTCACTGTGGAACTTTCTGTTACACAATTCCATCATAACGACCAGATTCTATCCTAAACGCATCAAATGAAATTTTTTCTCGTTTCGTGTTCCAGGCAGCAGACGTCTTACGTGTGGAGCAGCGTGTGCTTGGGGGCGCTGTCGATGCTTGCCAAGGAAACCGGCATTACTGTTTTGCCTCTAAACCTTCTTTACGACCTTTGTCGCTCCTGGCATTCAATCAAGAGGTAAGCGTTTAAGTCTCACGCCCGCCGACCAGTTTGAAAACGCGACACGTAACTCACGTCGATAAATCCTGAAATAAGGAGTAACATTGTGTCTAGCTCGTAGCTTGCGCGACTTTACGCGACCCTTTGCCACTTATCGACCCACGATCCTTCGTTTTTAACGAGA
This sequence comes from Bombus pyrosoma, assembly GCF_014825855.1. Classification (NCBI taxonomy): domain Eukaryota; kingdom Metazoa; phylum Arthropoda; class Insecta; order Hymenoptera; family Apidae; genus Bombus; species Bombus pyrosoma. The sequence goes on from NC_057775.1 coordinate 4,840,948, forward strand.
ATTGTAGTGAGCCGAGGGTGGATTTCATGCCGGTAGGATAATACGGCGTAGCTTCGACTTAGACCCCCGCTTTTCTGAGAATCGAAAAACTCGAAAGCCTTCGCTGCATCGAGATTCACAGAAGGACGAACAATGCCTCGCTTCATCCTACAATTTCCGAGTCTAAATTTTATCGTATTCCTTTTGCAGAACGATGCTACTTTCGTGTATTTACAAATCAAATCAAAGACGAAGACTTCTTTTACTTTAATGACATGTCTGGATTTCTCCTGACAACTATTAACACTTTGACTGCCACGCCGAAATCACGTGTTTCGCTCAGGACGCCACGGGAGTATTCTTATTATTCAAAGCATATAATGGCAAAATAACAATAAATTGACGATGTAAGACAACAATTCTTCCCCAGTGGACCGTTTATCTTATTGGTGGTCACGGGTGACCACCGTGGCGCCTTGGTAACAGTTGATAGCCACATATTGTAACAAGGCTCGGTTTATTTCAATAAACCATTCGCATTCGCTATGGGGTCGTAATTAAAACGTCCAGAATATATTGTTGGAACGTGTAGAAGATATTAGTAAACAGTATTTACTCATTCTATATATAATAGTAAGGTATGTGTACACTTTTAACTTCAATTATATGATTATAAAGCAGCATTTACGATTATTTTCTAAGGTATGTTTATAATAATATCCGTAGATTACTCCTCAAACATATGGATGCAAACACAGTGCAAGATCAGTTAGATGCAAGATTCGTTCTCATTTTTTTTTTATCGATGTTCTAATAAAAATGTTTAATTGTTCAATAGGGCACTTTTTATTTCAAAGTATCTTCTATTTACCGGTTATATTCAAAATGACCTAACTGTCAATTTTCATAGAATTTTTACAATTGTAGGAAGTTCAAGCGCTCCGGCCATCAGTGACCACCGTGGCGTCACAGGAGAAACCGTGTCCGGTCATATATCACCAACGTGGCAGTCAAAATGTTAAAACTCGATAAGAAAGGAGTAGGGACGAGCGCGAATAAAACTGCGTTCGACAATAAAATATAAAAATCGCGCGACACCATATGCAATATGTAATACGAATATCGTGGACCCTCTTTTGCATACATTCGGAGAATAGGATTTATATCCGCAAGATTTGCGTTAATAGAGGACTCTGGCTATCGGAGTTAAACAAAGACAATCCGATGCTCGACCGTAAAATAGCGAAATCGGATTAACTGTTTACAACGGATTATGCGGGGCCAGCGTATTTGAATAACTGCGCTTCGAGGCACGCAAATGAGGGCCGCTAAATTCACGAGTTACTCGAAACTTTAACTAAATGGAAGACGTTTGGCTTGATTAAACGTAATTTCCGAAATAGAGGAAAGGCGAGGAGCAATGAAAAGTATTTGGCTGATGTCGATTCGATCATGGAACGACCAATATCTGGAAGGTTGGAGTTTTTTCCACGATAACGACAAAGTTCGCTGAATGCTTTGTTTCTTCGTTTCAGGTCTATCTTCGAGGCCAGATGGAACGACGATTCGAGACACTTTTCTCGTCGGGCTGCGGCGCTGCTTGTTTCGGTGAGTTCAATATGTATGCTAGAAATTAAATTGGATTAAAGACACGTTCCTGTTCCTAAGTATGACAGTTATTGATTATTATAGGGACGATTAATTGGAATTATGTACTGTTCGTGCAAGATAATGATCGAAGAGTTCTCGGATTGACAATTATATATCGACACTCTCAAAATCTGAAGCTAGATTTTATTGATAAAATTTGAAGTCGATTATTACGGTCAGGAAATCGTAAGAAGCGTACGTCTAGAAATATTAGAGACGAAAGTATGGCAAATGCGAGACTCGAGAAGCCCACAATCGTCGCCAATCGTGTCATTTTTAACACGGTTACTCGCCTATTGAAATCAGATTTCATAGCCATCAAATGGACAAGTCAACCAGCTTCTCCGATGACAACAAGAGAAAGACATGGCAATAAGCTCCATTGCGCAGCCACGAATACCATACAGGGAATAGAATCGAATCCTCTTAACGTGTCGCACGTGGTCACTTGTGCGTGGAAGCCCTGCATGATTTTCCGACGAGCAAGGGACGCGCGTATTTTACCCAATGGCTATGTCGTTATCGTATTATCCGCAATGTCTAAACTCGTGTCGGACAGGAACGAATAAAGAGATCGTGCATGGTCTCGGTATCCGCGTCTATCCATTTATCTTGTTTCACGAACTCGTTCACCTTGTGCTTCGAGACATCGTTCAGGAAATTCCTGACCATAGCAGAGAGGACAATAATGAAATTGAAACGCAACACCGGCTGAGATCGATATCGGTGGGGTTCGGGGCGTTCCACGGCAAATTTATACCATCGTTTACATGGAATTATCCATTTGTGTAATGGCTAATTGACTGTTCAAATACCTCTGGCCTCTATACACTTGCACTAAATATCTTGTATATCAGATTTGGTCCAAACTAATCACGTTTCGTGATACTTGCAATGAAACTTCAAAATTTGTTACACAACACGTACAGTATGCGTATTTATCATAGTTGTACGTATTTGGAATAGTAAAGTAGCAACGCAAGGCTCAGAGATATATAATTGGAGACGAGACAAGTGGTCTCGACCATCGATAAGACTGGAAACTGCGTTTTGTAGTATTTGCGAACGCACTCGGATCCGCGTCGTTAATTTTTAACGACCGATATCTTCCGTTTTTATCGTCAGACCGCCGAGATGTTAGCAGCGTCTCGTCGGCTTAAGTAAGTTTAACGATCGTTAACGCAGATATACTCGACGATGCCGAGAGTTCACTTTTACGATCGCGTAAGATAAACTCGCTTCCCTCGAATTGTGTTGGCCGACCCACGGAAACTACTTAGGCTGTTTCAGCCTGACGTAAAGCGATCGTGGCTTTCGAGGACTTACGATGAAATACGAGACAGAGAGGTGGTAGCAACGGGGTAGTTATGATTGCACCAATGCCATTTATCAACTTGCGTTTTCTCTCTCTTCTCTGTTCTCTAACAGACTTGTCTTCCCAGGAGAACGTTTTTTAAAATGGTAACTTCTATGGATGTATTCGTTAGAAAATAGCAAAGAGTAATTGATTTATAATATCTCTTCTACTTGTAATTAGTCAAACTTGCGCAGTGTTTAAGTAAGTATCGCGTTGAAAGTTTTAGACAACAACGATATCTAACTAACCAGCGATTTTTGCTAGGATCTAAGAGAGGCGCTTCAATTTTTGTCCCTGTTCCAACTCTTTGCCGTATCTACGAGGTTACGGACGTGTACCAAGCATTGCCGAACCGATGGAAAGTCGTGTGTACGCACAGCGCGTAGTTCTACCAAACGGGATTCCGAGTTATGCTAATTTATGTGAAGAAATCAGGGAGGCGTGCGGTCACAACCCTCGTGCGGGGTCTCGCGTACGCACTTCACTGGCTTTCCGTCCTCTTCGTTTCTGCCACCTATTGCCACTTACACGTCTAAAGGTATGTTCTTTCCGACAGGGTTACTTGACGTTCTTCTTCCCTTCAGCAACACTGAATTTCAAGGACGTAAAATTTGCTGATCTTTATGAGGTGGACCCCTGGGTGGATTTCGTGTTATAGGGGTGTTTGGTGATTCAAGAATGATATATCGCTTCGAGCTGCCTTCGTAGACATTTTTTCAAGTTCATCTTGCACGGAAATCAGATTTCTATCGTTCAAACATTGTCCATTAGTTATGCGTTATATAGAGAGCAACAGGAATTGCAAGAATTTAGTGTTCAGAGTTTTCACAAAGCAAAGAACCGTGTAAATATAAAAATGACTTGTTTGACGCTAGTCTTGTGTTTGTAGCGGTAGAAAAATTCTTTGGTATTTCAAAGAAAGAAACTATATGTATGGGACCAACAATCAGGTTCTCGGCCTTTAAAATAGTAAAGAATAGATTTTCATCTTCAGTTTGCAATGTACAAAATTCGTTGTATTCTTAACACTAGAACTACCGATCATTAACACGAAGCCATTTCTACCAAAACCAGTCACAATGACTGGTTTTTACAAAATACGTAATAACAGAATATTTTTATATTTATTGATTTGTTATTTATTTATTAGGAGTTCCATGTTATGTAGTACATTTTTGGTATTATCAAACCATCTGGTGATCCCTAAACGAGGATTGACACATTTATAAAATTGTAGAACCAGTCATTTTGACTCCTGTGGTATTTCTAGTGTTAGCATCCAGCGATCTAGCGATCGATTCGAAATTTTCCTGATAACTGATATCATCGTATCGAATGATACGCGGCAAGAATTTAAAAAACGCGTGGGAAGTTTTACAAAACGAGGAAACTGGCTAATCGGGGTTCGATAAACAGATTGCTGGACCCTTTTACAATTTGACAAGTACCAGTCATTTTGACTGGTATTGGTATAGCCCTGTTACAAAATTATTTTGAATTTGAATACGTAAAAAACAAAATAAAATTAGTAACATCATTGCGGAAAGGAGAATATAACATGAAGTAGGAATTTTAAAATAAAGTTGTAAAACCAGCCAATTTGACTGGTGTGGTAGTTCTGGTGATGATAAAAGTTAAGTATACGTACCAGATGTACCAGAATTACAGTTTATAAATCAAAACATATAAACAAAAATTCTCTATCAATTTGGTCAAGTTGAATCAAAATATACGTACGAACTTACTTTATTCGGTCTGAGTGATAAAACGTATATCATATAGGAATATAATCTCCCTTTGCTTTACTCAAAGAAGTCATGTGAAAACGTTGAGAAGTCGAAGAACTCGAGTGTCGTCACTCGCAATGAAATTCTTCGTTCAATAAGTTCGATGCATCAACAATTATCGATACGCCTACAGGTACATATTGGCTTTGGTCGAACGGTATTTACTTTCGGTTAGAACGGAACGCATGATTCTCTACAACGGTAACAATCGTAATCGATAACACAATGCATTAGAGATGCTCGCTGTTGACTGACTGGTTCTATACGAGTATGTCTATTGTTACTTAATTGGTTTGTCGCTTAAATCTTAGCTCTATGCTTTGTATTATCTTAAGGCTGTGGACGTAATTATAATTCCGTGTAACCGAGTTAACCGAGTTAACGTGGCTGCGAACTGCTTTCGTTTGCAAACAATAGGAACGTTTAATTAACAGATTCCAAAATAGAATGCTCGATAGAAGATCTAGGAACGTGATGACGCGTTTACGAAAGCCGCAACCTACCTTTGATAGTTCTCACAGGAAAATTAATTACACGTGTAATCAGCAACTTTGTGCGTACGTGTACGGTGCTCAGCGTATAACGCTGCGCTTTGTTATCCAAATTAATCTGGAATAATGTATTCGTGGAAGAGAGAAGCGGAGTCCTGATCGCTGGTCCATTAACAGTTAACTGGAAGTTCTCTCCGACTATTGGGAGAAATCGTACGTTTCTTGCCTCCGACTATCGGGACGAGGTTCGCCATTTGAAACACCAAACGATCCACGATCTACGAATGCTCTATGAATGAGTGCGGATGTGATCGATTTGACTGTCGAGTGATCCTGTCGATCCGATCGTCGAGACGGAACGTTCGATTTCAAAACTTGGACGATTCCAGCCTTGTTAAATTCGACCGAACGTCCAACAAGATCCAAGTGGCTGTAAAAATACGCGTGCTGATTAGCTTTCACCGAACGCGAAAGAAGATCAATCAGCAGACTCGTTAGATACCCTCGCGTGTGAGCCTGAGGCGCGCCTCTAACGAAGAGGCAATGAACAATACTTGAAGAGAATGAAAGCAGCGTTACGACAAGTGTTACGATCGTCGAATGAAATTCTTCTGAATGAAAAATAGCCTCTTACGTTCCAATTACTCGCTTGCCATAAAATTATTTTCGAAAATCACATTGTTGCTCCTTGGAACGAAACACGTATCTTGGTATCCCATATCATAGAAGAGAGAAGAGAATAGACAGCTCTAAAACTTTTGATAAACAATTAACCACCGTACGTTTATCGCCTCTACGTTACGTACAATATAATTATTTAATATAACGTATCTCTAAGCGATATTTGATTTCCACCTCGTCTTTTCCATCGCGTAATGAGACGTTATCCAATCGTCACAGCATATTTCATCATAGCAGAAGAAAAAATAAAGCGGGAATCGATCGAATATAAAAATACACGACGGAGCGCGTTGCTCTCGTGAGAAATATATTCCCGGGTGTGCAGGGAGAGGTTATAATACCACCCCGGGCATTCCCGGAAGACTAACAAGAGGGAATTCCGGCGGGAACGCGGTCCAGCGACGTTCCGCGCGCGTCGGATATTTACCGAAATTGAATTTCTGTCTCGTTCCTGGCGTTCGTGGCGTGGGTCAGCGAGCCCCTTGGCGGCGTAACACGATATATTCTCGTTGTGTCCAAGAACGAAGACGTCAGTGGCCAACGAAACGAGGGGTGACGTGGAACGAGAGTTGTTCGACATCGAAACGTCGACGTGGGACGTGTATCGAGTACACGTACGTAACGGCGGCTTCGTTGATCGGAGAAGAATATGAATACCTTGGATTGGCAGACATTGTCCGGCTCTAGAACCCTTCTAGAATCCACTCGTTTTCTATCTATACCAAGAACACGCCGGACATGCAGGATGGAGGATTCTGGCGAAGACAGAAAGAGAAAGGGTTGATGGGAACCGTCTACGTGGTGAAGTTGGAGGGTAAGGCGTAAAGAGCGATCTCCATCGAAGAGGATGGGTTGGCCTGGCTATCGGAATAGCGAACTGGCGCCGGACGTGACAGAAATGCGACCAAAGAACGCGTGTGTCGTTCTACTACGTAAACGCCATGACGACGTCTCGTTCTATACCATTGGCATCCGATCGGAATGTTATCTGCTATATTTTGACGTATTACGATGGAAGATCGATTTTTGGCTACGAGATATGTATGTTAGAGACGCAGATATTTAAAGGAAAGATAGATATACGTGTATGATCAAATGCTTCTAGTTCGATTGCAAATTTGATTTATCTTCTCAACGATAATCTTTGTGCGAAGTTGTACGTTAACGAGATTAAGTTTTCAGCGTGGTGCTAGCGTAAATCTGTGATTCGTAATTGCAATGCGATCGAACCGAGATGAATAATATCAACGATATTCTAGTTAAAGTACAGAAAAAACTTCTTTGCAACGTTGTATGTTACATATTGCACATACACTCTGGTACAAAAGCCTCGGGTCAGTTTTCATTTTTAAGCAAGTTTCGGTACTTGGTATAAATTGAGAATCACGTAACACGCAACTAAGTCGGGTAGTGTATTTCCGCGTAAGATTTTTAAATCGAGGCTTTTCCTGTTTTCCGTTTTCCAAGCTAGCGAATGAAAGCTTCCAATGCTTCTAGCAGTGTAGCGAGTCATTGAGCCGCAGGTTGAGAGCCTCTTCCAGAAAAGGCTAGTAAGTAGCACTTCCGCAATCTGGATTCCCTTTTGTTTTACTCTCATTCATCTTTCGAGTCGCGTAAACGGCAGGCAAAAGGTTCGCGTTTTAGGGGCGCGTAAATCTTGGAGAAACAACTCGTTGAAAATTCCGACGAGATTAAATCGATATGAAATCGGTAAACATTGAATATTTCATTCGATTCTGGTTCTAATTTTAACGAGGACTGCTGTGATTGATATAAGTAGATACACACGAATACAGAATAGAGTTATTTTTTGATGTTAGTCTGACATTGATGTCGTTCGAAGATTCGTCTACGATCAAAAAAAAAAAAAAAAAATATTATATCGAACTTAGCTTTTTGTAGAAGTATTTGAACAACTTTACTACGATTTATGTGTTTTGAACGTAGACGAAAGGAGAAGAAATGGTAAAGTAAATACGCGTTAGTCGAAACAGTTAAACGTGCAACGATTGTTAAAGGATATTTTTTGTTCGCAGTTTGGTGTGCTGCTGGTGGTACGTCTGGCTCTTCTTCATGGTACTCTGCCCAAGTTCTCGCCGCAGGATAATCCGGCAGCTTTTCATCCCTGTTTCCACGTCAGGTGAGTATCCACATAAGTCCTTTATGTTACATGAGTCGTAACAAGGAATCCTATTACGATGTTTCAAAACTCATACCACCTGCGGACATGCGGAAACCGTATACGGTTGTTGTCTAGCTCAGGATGTAGCAAGCAGTATCGTGTAAACACGAAATCAAAATGACCAACAATCAAACGTGTTTACTACTTTGATCTTACTATACGCGTTTACGTTCCCTTTTTAGCAGCTGTTTATTGTACGTTCAATTGGAGAATTCAATTAATCTTATTAGAATCTAATTTTTGTCCCTTTGAAAAGCTTTGCTTTTGTATTTAAACTCTGTCGTAAAGATTAAATCGTCCTTTGGTAATTGCAGATATAGTAGTTCCTTGTAAATGAATTAATAAGGAAATAAAAATGTCCGGATAGTGGAATTTATAGGCAATAAATAATAGCAATAAATAGCAATAGATAAAGTGGTAAACAGTAAGGAACATAATGTCGCATTCTTCGTTTCTCATAGAAAAGTAATTTTAAAATTCGATGTGTTGTCAACCACGTTGAAACTACTTTTACGTTTGATTTTAGAATCAAATACGCGTTTACCATCTTGCACAGTTATAAAATATTAATAACGTTAGTTGTATGTATACAATATCGATTAAAATAAACTAACGCAAACAAATATTATTCATTTCATGTAAAAACATCGCGAATTTGTCATCTATTTCCAATAGGCTTATATCTTCGAATCTATCAGATCATACTCTCATTCTCTATTCCATTTTAGAACACGTATTGCTTTTTAGCTACCAAGTGATATAAAAGTCAGAATATCAACAAAAAAAATGGGCTTATCACATTTTGTCCGTGTAATCTTCATATTCGTAAAAATTTTTTATGATTGTTCAAACGCTTCCGCGAGCCACTGTAGCTTCTCTGTTTTAACCAATGATACAGTTACCCCGAGGCCAACCACACAGAATGTCACGTCAAACTATGTTTCCTACAGGATATCCTTTGCTCGTGAAGGATATCTCTCCGTTTCCCAGTTTTCCGGATAGAGGTCATCGTTTATACCGTGTCGCTGCTTTCAGGCTGACCCGAATCTACGATAGCGCTCGAGTTAAAACGCCCGGCTTTTTCCTCTTTGTGTCGCGCTTCCAGCGATATCTCAAACTTCCGAATTCTTCGCCAATGAACATTTCTCTCGGCTCGTCCCGGTTAAACCGACCGATTCGCCCTCCACTTTTCCAGCTGTTTACCTCTGATTCGGACACGGGTGAGACGAATTTAGAAACACGAAGGTAAATCAAGCCAGTAGATAGCCGGATCGTGAGAGAGCCGATGCTCGCGCAGCTTTTAAAAATATTTCTCGATCGAATTACGAAGAGCAAACGTACTCTCGTTTGCAACAGTCTGAAAGGGCGTCCTTTCAATTTCCAATCGTTCCTTGCAACATCCTGTGAAATTGGCCTGCGTTTGCTCTGGTACAAAACTGTCTCTTGGGGCACCTCGTTTCTAACGTGTTTCGATTTTCGAATGTATGTACAAATGTGAACATTCAAGCACGAACGTCTCGAAGTGTGAATATCTTCGATATCGCATATTTTTGCAAGTTTTACAATATTCCTGTCGTTTCCGGTTGGTTTTCACAATTAGTATGATACGTTTCCTGTATGGTATTATTATACAAAATATTTATGCACGTATGTGCAATGTCAGTTTCGTACTGTGGTAACGAAGGAAACGCACTGTGCAGATAACAGAACGTTCGAATATCAGAATGTTCTGACGGTAGAATGTTTGTACAGTAGGTACTCCGATACTGGAGATTCTACCGTGTTCCTAATGACAGTGCTGGATTACATCAGGATTTATCCATACATCAGATATAGGTACGATCAATTGTTGTTACAGCTAACATTGACTATATCTCTGTATTTTGGCTATCTCATTGATACGAAATGTGACACTGGCACAGATAGTTCTTCCTGTTGAAACGATACTCCTGTCACAATCGTATCTATTTTAAACTCAAACAGTTTCTGATCGTTATTAAACGGACTTCATTCCATCGATGCACCAATCCTAGAATAATCGTATGATACTCTTCAATCAAATTTTCTAGATTTCTCATACTGGTCTAGGCATTTTTAAATATTAATAGACTTTTCGTTAATATCCCTTGAAAAACTAAAAAAAATTGCTGCTTCTATCTTCGGAGATTTAAAAACTACAGGTAATAGACTTGTGCCCAATGTACCATCGATATCCCTACGCTTCTTTCGCGTATAAACGCGTGCTAGTGGAGATGTCGATGGACAATTAAGGGAAGAATCTGTTTATTCTCGAACAGAAGATCCAGTCTCCCGTGCCAGTGCGAAACAAACACGCTGATTGTTACTTGTTGCTGTTATTAATCGTTAATCGTGGTTAATCGTTATTTGTCGTCAATTGTTAAGAGTTTAATAAACGTTATTGTTGAACATCAAGGGTATTTCTTGTGGGCACCTTCACCAACGATCACCTCAGACTACAAGTACCATGCAAGGACATTTCATTAGTTGATAGTGTAAGATCTTATACAACAATTAATTTATTTACAATAAATGGATTATACAGATGTTGATTAAACAGGAAAATTTGGTTGTTTAACTAATCACAATAACGTATTACAATTTAGACGACTAAATAGTTAATTTGCAACTCTCGTCACCACGGATCCAACGCTTTCTCGACAACGCTAGCAAAACTATCTTCCTGACTTCTCGATTCAGACTCTCTGGCTTCTCAACTAACACTGACCGTCAATTCATCTTTCTCCCTTAGCATCCCTTCATCTTTTGTCTTAGCCTCACCACGCACGTGTTCCGCAACCGCTCGTAGCCAGGATCACGCAGACCCTTTCCACGAAACTATTCTATCGAAAGACCAACGATACATTGATGAGCTTGTCGGTACTTACGACTTTGTTTATGTTTCATCGGATATCTCTTAGGCGTTTCGTCCACGATACTACAATAGAAACATATAATACAATTGCTACGAAATGTTCGAACAACGTAATACATTCTCTTATTTTTTTTTCGTAAGAAATCGTCGATTATCTGATTGTACCAGAATCGCAAAGCTACATTCTATAGAAACGCGGGAACGCTCGCGCGAATTTAGCCCGCCTTAAAGGTTAGCTGTGTGTAGGCTCGAACGATCGTAAATTTTACGAAACGCTGGTACTTCCGGCCAAATTATACATCTCATAAAGTATTCCCGGTCGGTTCCTCGAAGCAAGGCAGAAAGTATTTCGCATAATATCTTTTCGAGCCACGCGGCAGAAAAGGTGGGTTGGGGAAGGGTAAGAGGGCGATACGAACCCTTCTGTCGGGGTTCGATCCGTCGCGACTGTGAGAGAGAGAGGGAGAAAGAAGAAGGATGAAGCACGCGGTACCAGTGAGGAGGAAAAACGAATAAATACGGGAGCAGAGTTCGAAAGAGAAGGAGAAACCGGGACCGGTTCCGATACGCTGATACGGCGGAACGATGCGAAAAGAACGGCACAATATTTCAATATGCTAAAATTATCGAGCGTTTCCTCCGGCTGTACTTTTGCTAAGTAAAGCTTCCAACTCTCTGCTTCTCGCTCCTCGCATCGACAGTTAACGAGGATTCCTTCAACGTGCTGTGGATTTTCACGGATCGATTCGAAGCGATTCTGAAAGAATATAACATAGAGGAGTAGCGGGATGGAAAGTATTTATGATTCTGTTCGCTGAATAATCGAAAATCGACGGATTTGTTTTTTCCGTATGATTTAATTTTCTGCTAGTACTAAAATCGCTCTAACGTACCGATAGCGGGAAAACGTATTTTCCTGTAAAAAAAAAAAAAAAAAAAAGAGAGAGAGAAACTATCAAAACTACCCTTACTCTGCCCAACGTGTTTGCACGAAGCTTAACGCCAAATTATTCACATCATACGCAGCGAAATCGTTAAGCCAAACAACACATCCAGCAACCGTCACATTCAAATTCCACGTTCGGTTCATGAAATGTATCTACCGTTGAAAATCCCTGGAACACACCGGAAATGTATCAACTGAGCCGCGTTAACCTAGAACAGGCTGTACGCGATATTTATTACCGATCGACATCAACACCTATTTATAACATCACCGTCAGAACTCCAGGACCAAAAAACGGCCAATCTGCGTATCAACTCCGGTATCACGTTATCGGAACGAATGGTCATTCGTTATTGTCGCGCGACGCGATTCCCAGTACATATACGCGATCGGGCAAAAACGAGGACACGAAATCGAAAACGGTGAACAGCGTGCTGGACGCTTCTATTCGGTTCTATTCCTCGAATAATACAATAATTCTTCCGTGGACAGGGTGGCAGGAAGCAGGGACGTTCCGGCGTAACGTGGTGGAACGCGAGTTCCAGGGCGAAAAGGAAGTGCACCGCGTCATATCGAGATATCGAAATGGAGCGTTACATCGGGACCGGTCCTATTTTCTCGTCCGCGTAAACCACCGGGACATATTCCTTTCTCGTGGCGCGATAGCTACTCGGGTCCAGTCGATATCGTCGGTCTTCGGGGAGATAGCGAAATCGGCTTCACCGGACATGCTCGTCGAACCGTAAAATCGAGTCGTATATTTCGGTATTTTTTCGCCGCGATTTCGAGACGGGAAAGCGAGGCACGTCACTTTCCTGGTTTCTGACTTCTCACGGTGTGTTACGTGCTTAGATGGAATAATTTAGTGTCATGATGGTAATATTTGAGGCCGGGGCTAGACGAGCGTTGGACCGCCGCTGCATTGCAGAAATCTACCGACACGCGATCGTTTTGCGCATAACACCCAGTCTGAAAGGAATCCGCGTTCTTTTCCATGTTTGCTCGTCGATTTGAACATTCGTCGACATAAAAACTCTGCGAATTTTGATATTGGCATGTGGCAAGAAATCAAACGGGAAAAGATCTTCGTTACTTGCGTTATCTCTGCTTATCCGTGCTTATCTCGTCCATACTCATCCCAGTTTCTTTACTTTTTCGATAACTTACCAGCTGAACTTTCGCGAATGCAACGTATATTTTTAGGCAGCATTTTTGCAAAATTTTAATCTTATCGAAAGATAAGGAATATTTTTGTCATATTGTGGTTTTGTACTGTGGCTTGTAATAAATGTAACAATAGTAATAAATAAAGCAGCAATGAGACCGCAGAAACAGAAGTCCGGCAAGTCGAGACATACAGTTAGTACGCGTGTACCGAACAGATCCTCTAAATCGTTTTTCTCGAAAAAGGAGTCTCGTGGAAAAGCTTTATTCTACTTTTTCAACTTATTCTTTCATGAGGCGATTTCACGATTGCAGAGCCACCGCGTACGCCTATAGATTTCGCACTGGCTTTTCCACACGATTCCCTGTTCTCCTTTCGAGGATTCCAGGCACTTGCTGCCCTCATATGTATGGCACACATGGTAGGGCGCTAGCCGACACGTGTCTCGGGAATGACGGTGCAAGTCGTGGAAATTCGAGCGTGATATTTCGTTTTCCAGCCGTCCGTTAATATCGCGCGACCTAGAAAGATTTGCGAAATTACTTCCTCGCCGTGGAGCGGATGGATGGGATCTGGCTGCCACGGCGAACAGCGGTCGCGACATTTTTTAGGCCAAAGAAGCTTCTCTGCGTGTCATCTGTGCCGTAGATCGTAACTTATCGGTCGTAACAAAGAATTTTCAAGAAGTAATTCCAAGTAATTCGAAACGATCGAACGGACTATTCTTAAAAATGATTTATTTTAAGATATACTCGACTTACTGTCGATTGGGAATTAATCGGTTCTATAAAAACAGCTTCATAACGTTGCACGAGACTCTAACTTCGTAATGTAATTAGATATAGTTCTCCTGTGATATAATAGCAAATATAGCAATCGTGTAGTACGATGAACGTTTCGTTTAACAAAATTGAATCGTATTGGACGAACGTATTAGAAATATTAGGATATTCTTTTACTTTTTTGAAAAAAGACAAGCATAGAGTCATTTTTGTTGAAAGCTTTCAATTGTATCAGATATTTTGTTTCAATGAATGGCATTGTGGAATGTACTTCAAAACTATACATCGATCCGAATAATTTTGACGAATGTCTTATAAACTTTGACTATTCAATCAGATATTCTATTGCGGTGAATTGAGAAATTATATGGATTGTTTTGAAATGACTAGTCAATAGAATATGTTTCTTTTGAAATAAATATACGATTGAATAATTGAACGTCGTTTTCTATTCTGTAGAACGAAATTCTATTTTCTGAACGAAAGATATAAAAGAGCTGGCGCATGCCAGCTAATTAATCGTCCATATGTATTCAAAGCGTATAATTTTAATGCTTCCTTATTGAAAAACAAAACATTATTGGATATACGTTTATTAAATATAAAACGTTCCTATCATCGAGCCTTATTACTGTCTAATTAAATGAATTCTGCAATATTATATTCTCTGCAAATTCTGCATGTTGTCCAAAGTATTTCAAAACGAAATAAAACATTTGAGAGGATAAAAAATTCAGTAGAAAATAGAATGAATTATGCTGCATTTAACGCGGCATATATTTCACGAATTTATCAGAAAGTTTGATAAATTCATCAGATGACTTCGGTGTTACATTCCAATCTGAGTTAGAGAAATTATTTCAAAGTCCCATTCGAATTAATTCAATAAACCCAGAACTCCTTCGTATACTTGGTTTCAAATATTCGTCCAAATTTCTTTATTATTCGTTAAGTCGTTTGACTTTAAATAATTCGGAACACTTTACCGACGCAAAACTGTTATTTTACCGAATTAAAAACGTACTTTCGAAAATATTGCGATGCTTTCAAACTATTCCTTGGGAAGACTTACACGCCGTTACCACCTGACACGTTGAAAACGACTGAAATGTATGCATGGAATAGAAGTAAATTGGCAAAAACATTAGAACGTAAGTATCACGTTTTAAGGAACGAGCGCGATTTAAGGCTAAGCGATGGTGTCGAGCAAAGTGGCTGAGGCAATGTGAATTTTGTTACCGTCGCTTATTTTCGCAAAATGCTGCAATTATAGCTTTATTGTGGTAAGCGCGGCACTATAATTTCAGACGAGGCAAGTTGAACCATACTCCGCGTTATTCTCGGTCGTGTCCTAAATGACGGCATCGATGAATATTCCTTCGGAAAAGGAACAGCATCCACGAAATTAAACTCGATATTTATTATAGGTATCGCAATTTCGAACAATTTCTCCTTCTCATGGCATAAATTAACGACACATATTTAGAGAAGCTTTATGTGAAATATTTGAAAGCGTAATTTGCTTTTGCAAAGTTATTTCATTGTGAAATAGTTGTTAACGTTTATGTCTACTTCGTTATATACGTAAACGAAACTAGTATTGCATATCATAATAATGCAATTTATATTGAAATATATTTCACATCTCCGCAATATTTCTCGTCGTATAACAATATACGTGGCATCGGTAAATCATCGGGTTACGCGTTTTACAATTCATGATGAATATCCAACACGAGAACCCACGATGGCATTTGACAATAATCGCGACCAAATTGTAAATCGCGAAAGGGCAAATCCAAGAAGATCGGAGACGGGTGAAACGGGGTGCAAATGTCGAATCAGAAAGCTCGAGATCGTTTTAATAGCCACGTTACAGCTGTGTCGTTTATCCATTTCTATGGCAATTAATTTCACACCAATCCATTTTGTGTAACGTGTCTTATTACATGGTGCGTCAGCGATATCTTACCGAGGAGCCGTGTTCTATCTATCTTCCTCGTTTTCGTGAAAAATATTAATCTCGAAGATCGAAAGCCGGCTCAGTGCGTGGTTCGAACCGTATGGAATAAAGCCGTGGTGAATTTCCGCGAGGTAGTCTCTCCGTTTTTACCGGCTCAGCGTCGCCGCTGAATGGTATTATCCGAAGAAAAATAAATGGGCCGACAATTGAATTTTGTTTTCGACGGAATCGCCGATACACAGGAACACACGCGCGAATTCGCTTCGATTCCAGCGAAATTTATGAAATGCTCCGAGCTGAAAGTCCGCCGTTTGGTAATCGTTATCGACCATCAGAAATATTATTAACTGTTTACGGTGCAATTGGTTCGGTACAAGAAAGATTAAGCAGATTTCCGCGGCCAACTTTATTGCGTCCGACAGAATTATTGGTCTTCTACAATCAATGGAAAAGCGTTTCGCATATTTCGCGCGCCAATTACTCTTTGTTTCGCCACTAGCCAAAAGTTGTTAGAAATTGTTCAAAGCACAAGAAACTTAAGAAACGTGATCGTTATTAAAATTCAGAAACGCTGATAGATTCCCTCTCCTGATGCCTTCGATCTAATTAATCATTTTCAATTACTTCCTTAGAATGATATTTCTGTCAAGATATCCAAGAAGGAAAGAATTTTTTCCTCGTAAATTATAAAATTCATTATCTTTAGAATTTTTAGAAATTACTAAAGAATTCAGCCATGTAAAAAGACACGTTCGTATTACGTAGTTACGATCGATCGCAGGTTATTCGCGGTGGGATAATTCAACGAGGCGTTGAATTCGCGGATCTAACGTCACGACGAGTAGCGAACGATTAATTTTCCTCGATGTCGAAGATTTCCATGAAAAAACGTCGCGAAACTCATCTTCTCACTGCAGTTGCAACCTTCTCGTGTTCCATTTATCTGTTTAACGTGTCAGCCTCTATTTCGTGCTAAGAGGGCTTTTTTTTCGCTCGAGGAAATCCCCTGATCGGTTGATATCCCGTTAACAGGTAGCATAGTATGAATCAAGTGCATAAGATCAGCGTGTGGTCTATTTGAAGCGATGATTGCGTTAGGTGTTCCGAGTCACGCAAAGATAGTCGAAATAAGAAAGACTTCGTTTCATATACATGTAATATAAAGTCGGCCGATTTTGCAAGAACGATTAGACTATCATGAAACATTGGAAAAAGAATAATATAATGTTTTCTGATTTGGTATAAAAGCAATGGAGATATGTGTTCTGGTGAAACACCTGTTCCTATATTACACATACACGTATGAGTACACGGAACGTGGACAATATGAAAACTCGTAAATTCATAAAGTATACAAAGCGTGGAGATAAAATTCTATTTGATAACGTGTTATCGTGCAGAGTGATTATAGAGAAACGATTCGTAAAACGAGAATCAGTATATCCTTTGGCTTTACGAGTTTTCCGCGCCGCGCTGTTTTCACGTACGCGCATTATAAAAGCTATAAATCCTTGGTGAAAATGCAATTCAAAGGAAATGCAAAATGCAGCGAACATTCGTCGAAGACAAATACATATATATCGTGAAATAAATAATAAATAGCGCGTACATTAAATCTTCAACTAAAACGCCGATCGTACAACGATCACCGTTATAACACTTTGTCCCAACTGCTATTACATAAATATCGAGGATCGGTTAGAGAAATCGTTGTCGTGGAATTAATTCTTATGGTATTGATTTATCGTAGGAGCTGGATCCATCGGCGGACGCCGTTGCAAACCAACCAACGACCAGCGAGATCGTTTCGTATACTAGCGATCGTTGCGTGTAAATTTCTGGCGGATGGATAAATTACGTTCGATACAACGAAAAAATTTATTTGTCGTAAAAGCTTTTATGGCAGGAATAAAAGTTCGCTGTGAACAAATTCTTGCCGGTGGAAAGCGCCTGGTTTTATTTCTCTGCCGCATTTTTTTCTCTTTTCCTCTCTACCTGAATCTTCTCCGTGTTTCTTCCTTCGCTGTCCATCTTCCGCGTTTAGCCTCGTGTGATGTATTTCGTAAAAATATAGGCTACTACGAACACGATAAACAATCCGAGCGCGCGCGCGTAGATATATGTCTTGTATTGCGATCTCCACAATTTCGAATAACTACTATGTAAACGTAGGGAGCAGCTGGGACACGAAAGTTTGCTTTAAGCTGACGCTTTAATTCGTTTTCCTAGTCGTTGTCGTTTTGCAGTTTAAGCTGTTTCGTTGGAAAAACTTATTCCCGGTCGATATATCCAGAGTGTAGTTTGGAATAGGAGAGATTAGTAGTTAAATAAAATATGGTGACGATATGATGACGAATAATGTATATTTGTTTACTCGTTGAGAATGACCCGCTGGTCATAAACGTTACGGCTTGGTTCGCGTGGTAAATTATTGCCGATTCTAAGTACAATTTTCTCTTCTCGATACTTCAGCATTGAACGATACTATTTATGCGAGATAGAAGATTAAAGTTGTTATTTGAAAGAAAACGTTTAAGAATTGCTCTGTCCAAAGTAGAAAGGAGAAGTGGCATATCGGATATTCAAAGACTCTATTCGCTTAAAGCACGACAACAGCGTAGTCGCTTTCGAAAGTCGGCAAAGTCAAGGGTTTCGAAGTAACGTCTGAGAACGTGAAAATCAAAACTCGATGAGTGCTCTCGTGGAAAACATCTTCTGGCGTTGATTTAAGCACGAAGCTGCAAATTTACGATTTAAACGGCATTTTTATACGCTCGTATTCAGTCTGCGCAAGTTCGAGTATGAATTCATAGGGGCTTCTTCTTTCTGCGAGTGCTTTCCCATACCGGGAGCTTCCGCGCGATTTATGCTGCGATTCGGGAACCTTCTTTTGTCTCGAGCCGAGAAATTTCGACTGGCACCAACTCGACTCAAGAGATCAGGCCGAGAGATCCGAGACAAGACAGTCGACTATACGTGGATAATTAATACTCTCGTTACGAGTACCATATTCTGTGGTTTATGAATTTTCCGTTCCTTAAATGCTCGACGATTAATTCTTTGTTACGCAGTGAATGTACTAAACAATTATACCAATAGAAAACAATTATAATAATTATGATATATATATATATATATAACTTTAATAAGGATAATAAATAACGATCAAGTTCTTTCGCCTCATCGCGACGAGCTTCTATTTGAATAAAAATAATTAAACTCGCGCCATGACTATAACTCAATAGTCAAGGCGTAGACTAAACATAGACTCGCGAGAGCGTCTGGGCGAGGGAATGAAACATCGTAACGGGAACGAAACGAGATTTTACGATACCATGAAATATTTCATGGTGAGTGGTCCTTGCTGGAGGAAAGCGTAATATTTACGAGGCGTCGGCGAGACTGGTTCGGCTAATGTGCTGTGTTTTATACCATCCTCCTGGACCAAAATGTGCGAGACACTGGTCAAACACGAGGTAATTAAAGGGTACATTCGATCAATGGTGCTGACAAACAATTATACGAGCGAACAGCGGCTAATAAAACTTACTGTTGTTCTATTGGAAACACCAAACGAGGACTTTGACGGAGAAGCGTAAAAGGAGACAGAGAGCACTTCCCGAAAACGGGCGATCCAATGGGGTGATTTCAATGGAGCGGAAGAACAGCGCTAACAATAACGCTATTAGACTATTTCTGTCAGATCCCGAAGCTATGCGCGAACGCGAAATGTCTCGGCCGCTGAAAATTCTGATGCTGCGGAAATAAAGCGTTCCTGACAAAGGTAGAATGACGACACCGTTGAGTGCGCGTAATTAGCTATATCCGCCGGGCCTAGCCATGTTCCTGCTTTCCAGTACCCCTTTTCCACTCTCCCTCTCCCTCTTTCTCTCTCTCTCTCTCTCTCTTTCTGACGAGTCCCCCGCGGTAGTAAATTTTATACTTTACGACGGGACAAAGGCACGAAGATGATATCAAACAGTTTTTGCGACTTTTGCGGGACTGCTCTGACATCAAAGAATTAGCGTCCGCTCCTTGTTAGATCGGCCTCTCTTTGCCGGCGGAAATCTTATTTTTGACTTGGCCGCTCTGAATGCGATATGAAACGCCGCACAAAATTGTTCGTGCGACCGTCATGCTCACCGCCGTTTCCTCTGAATGCGGCTTGCGCTTTCCCGTTTGTTCTATCGCTTTCTTTTCCACTGCCTGCCTGTGTCGCACTGTATGCGTACTTGAACTACTTGGAGTTCCGCGTTTGATGATGTAATTGATGCTAAGCGGTCGAGTTTATTGTTTGTGGATACCGTTAAAAGATAAACGAAGCAACGCTTCATCCATCGTGCTAGAAATAAGGAAATTTAAAATTATTTTCTTTCTATTTAAAAATGTAAATCCTACTGAATGTAATTATTCAGCTGTTCGTTCTGATAAATTCTCGTAGGATCTAGGAAATTCGATTAGATTTTATATCTTCTCGTTGAGCAGCTGGCACGTTACAGTTTGGAAACGGCACATTCTCCAAACTTACACACGTTTTTCACCCGTACTTTGAATCTGTCACAAAACCCAGGGAAATTTTCGCGCTCAACGATTTTCCGCTCGTCGGTAGACTATAGATCGTCGCTCCGTTCTTAACGAAGAACAACGTGATGAAACAGAAAACAAGTAGGAAACAAGTAGAAAACCAAGGACGAGGAACGGAACAACAACAAAACGAGAGAACAGAACAAGTTGACTCGTAGGAAGAAACGAGTGTCGGCTACAGAGTATCCAATTAGCCGGTTCTCGACCGAAGACAGTAGTAGCTCGGAGGTTGAAGATCGCCTACGGCCGTCTTGGCCTACAACTTTGTCTTCGTTCCGCCGGTAACTCGTACGTGCACACTCGACTCATCCAAGCGGCGAATTTCCGCGAGGCGTTACGCTTTCTAGTGCGCGTGAGGACTACTTATGTAAGACCGCTTGGTTGGATCTCAACGGGCATCGTTGCAACCCCTTCGAGTACCGCGCGTTTTCTCTTCTCGTTTCGTTCGAGGTTTTTCATTCAAGGCTACGAAGCGGCCAGAAAACCGTCTACGATACGCGACCATGTTCTCGCGGCGAAAGGGAACGCGTCGCGTCGTTTCTTGAGGAGCGACGACGTCTGCGTTGGGGTGCCTCCGTGGATATTTCCGACCCTCTCCTTCGCGCGATATTAAAGCTCGGTTCGTTGCGCTACACGCCGCCAGAACCGTAATATCGTGCCGTATTCAGTCGCGCGAAACTACGAATTACGCAACTGGCAAATAATCGGCGGAAGAATTTCTGTAATGAAATAATGTGCTATATCAGGGGGTTGAAAAGGAACTTTAGGTTTGCAAGGATGAAGAGTGCTGCGGACAGGAATTAATCGTGTTATCGTACGATTTTTATTGCTTGTTTTGTGTCTGGTAAAATTTTCAGAGTAGAAACTAATGGGGATAAATTTCGTGATAAATTTCAGTTATGTTTCGAAATTGTTTCTTTATTTGATTTTAGGGCTGCGTATGTTTTCGCCAGCCTCTTAAACGTTTTAAAGATGACCGAATGATACAAAGTTAGATTTACAATATCATACGATATCCTAAGTACCAGGTATTGGATTTTCATAGAACTTCGTGCATTTGAATCTAATTGTCCACATTTCGACTACATACTTTTACGGATTTCAATTGTGAATTAGCGCGCCATAAAGGATTTTGAATAACGAGGTTTAGAGAATTATCGTTGACAATTGTGATGCAGTGTCTTCGGATGATGAGGTTTAGGTAATTACTGTTGACAATTGTGATATAGTGTGTCTTAAGGGACCTATCACACGTGTTGCATTAACCATTAATCATGATGTGGTAACCGAATCTCGAGATCCGCGGTGCGATCTTCTTTATTTCTATTTTTATTTATCTTTATTTATATAAATTTAACGATACAATTACATCACGAATTAAAGTAACAAACAATCCGAAAACCTTATCTCGTGAAAATGAACGCGTCTACGGAGAAATCCACTTAAAAGTCATTAACTACTTCCTTATCCGACGAAATTTGTTTTCTAAAGCTTCACCCCATCGTCCTATCCATAGCGATGATCGTGATACAAGGCGGTCTATGGGGTGGCCGTTAGCGCTCGTTTTACGCGCGACTACGGAACCACGGGAATGTAACCGAGTCGTTTCAACGACTCTGCAGTGTAAATTCTTCACGACCCTTCTCGCACACTGTCGTTTCGTACGTCTGAGGGCTCGGTTTACGTCGGTGCGTGTTCCCACGAGTGCGTTCACGTATCGTCGAGCAGCGTACTCAATTACCGTTCCTGTGGCAGTGACGGTAGAGACGGTTTAGAGTATACCGTAGACGAGAAACGAAGGGTCGCGGGTGATTCCCTGATGAGACGTCACAGAACGATATAATGGGTTAGGTTTGCAGTCTTAACGACGCTCGAGAATAATGTATCATCGTTGACTGGGGAACAGGATAAATCTAACGCCTTGCGGGATTTCTTGTTCGCCGGATAATGGCGGCTCCGGGGTCCCATTACCATTTTCGATTTACGAGCAACGTCACCGATATTTCACCAGAAATACCGTGTAATACAAAATTCGTATGGAATTCGAGCGAAAGATATTAAGTATTCCGGCCGCGTGTACGGGCTCACGGTGTACGTCGTGTCAAGGATATTAGCGAGCGCTCAGCGCGATTCTACCAGATCGATGTAAATGCGTCCGCGCAATTAAATCGCGAGCTTCGCACGTATTGAGTATTGTAAGGGCTGTTTAGCGTTCGATCTTCGTTTAGCATCAGCCACTTTAGACATAGTCGAGTGATATTGCGAGATTCTCTTTGTTACGCATAAATACTTGCAAACAAGGTGTATTTACAGTGCTCATAACGAGAATCTTTTGTTATGAATCGAGGCTGATAATAATATAGCGACGGTGGAATCGTCGAATTGATTTTAATGCTCCAGAATGGTCAGTTAATTATGTAAAGAGGTACGCTGATTATAATACTGCATTACCGAGTCCCATTTATGTACTATAATTTTAACGTAGCAATTTGGTGTCGATATTACAATTAGCATTTCGATTATCGGTTTAATTTATACGGTGCTAGTCATATAGCCATTTATAATATTCTTTCTACAAATAGGCAGTTGATATTCTTTCCTTTGGTACTTTCTCATTGAAGTATAAAGAAGGAATTATATTTTTATAGAATCGACTTTTCTATGACACGGTTCTTTATCAACAATTTCGTTGTAGAATGTCGCTAATTATATGTAACACGTTAGAATATTTATTTCTTTTCTTCGATAGACTATTCTTCTACATGGACGACATTTCGGATATCGATAAAAGCTGACTGTCTTCTTAGTTTTCTACTACGTTGACGAATATTGATAACGATGATAGGGATGAAAAAGCAAAAATTCCTAGATGGAACATCTACTTTATAATCTTCTTTAGCATTTTAGACGTATTTATACATTTTATCGATATTTGTAACGGCTCCGTCAAGTATTCGATACAATTACGTGCAATTACACGAAGCAGAAAAGATTGAAGAATAAAAAGTCATACATTACTATCGATATTTTATACAACACTGCTAAAAGTGAGACAGTTGCACGTCATCGTATAGGATGCGGTGCATTCAGGACTTGTCACTCCTTTATCACTATGCCACTGTATCTCAAACATAATATTAATTTGCTCGAACTTCGTTACTATCGCTGTAACGTGTCTAAACATTGATCCAAGATGTACGAGGTCCATGAATTTTTCTATGTCAATTACAAGTACATGTCACGGACTGGTTGGTCCCCTTGAGGCCTACCTGCGTACACCGTTCTACCATAACGGGAGCAGGAACGGCTGGTGACGTGGAGACCGCAGGGGATGTCGTTGACATCCCTCAACAACGGATTCCATACACCGTGGACGCGCACCGAACCCGAATATTTGGTAGCATAACCTCTGTTCATCATCATCCACGTCGACATCCTGCATTCATTACAACGTGACATCAGACATAGTGCAGTATGTGTAGCAAACAATGGTGTAGGAATGGTGGTCTCCAAAGGAGACGTCGATCAGATTGTTCTGTCTATGAATGGAATAAATCAATTACGCATCTACAGCAAAAGTTTGTCATGCAGGTTGCCTACTTAGCGTGTCACGGCATAATTCATTCCACGTGATTGCTCAGGTTTATGGGCTATGGTGGTTGTAGGTAGATTTACAACGCCGAGAATATCAGTGGTGCAAATCAGTCTAGTGATAGTTTTCAGAAAACAAAGTTCTGTAAGTTTTGTGGCGGCACGCGACGACGGAACTTTCCGACGGCTTCGCGACCCTCGGCAACAATATAGCAAAGCAAGCCTAGCGAAGCAAAGTGCCTAATGAGCCATCAATATCCCAACGATCCTTCCGCCGAATGTTCGAGAAGAACGCCTAACAAACGCGTGGATAGTGGAGACATTGAGGGGCGCCAAAAGAAAGAAAAGATTCATTCCGTTTCGAACAGCGAAGTGCGAAGGGTCTAACGTAACAGCGAAGCAAACACATTCGAGAAGCGTGATTGTTAATTGCTGATCGTTAATCGTTGACTGTTGATCGTTGACTCTTAATTGTTTAATAAGCCTTTTTTTGTTGAACATCAAGAATATTTTTGGGGCACTTGCATCTAACTCCACCTCAATCTCATGAAAAATAGCAGTGGTCTGTCTGACACCATGATCATGATCATTAGTAGTAGGCAGTCGTATTTAACATATGGAATTTCGATAAAAGGCACGTGTTTGCACACAACTGTTCCTACTATCATATCGTTTTCATTTCCAACGAATCGTCTTAAATTATACGTTACGATACAATCCCTCTTCGATCAATCAACCCATTCGCTTCTGATTGCACTCGTTCGTTCAGTGGTCCCGAGGATGTCGAGTAAATTATTACGAAACGGTACAGCTACGCCTTACCTATCCGCCTAGATGGCTGGGCCGGGATTGCACGCCACAAATTATCTGCGTAGAGAACCACCCACTAATTCTCTCGCCTCTTACCGCTCTACCACAGCCAGCACGGTCTTCCACCTTGTACTTCTCCGCCCACCTTTCTGTTCCTAGCGGCGTCTCCTCTCTATCCTCGAGAAATGGTTTCCCCTGGAAGCTGCTTCTGTTTTTTGCCGATTCCTCGGCGCAAGGTTCTCTCCTGCATTCGTGATTGGTTTCTTAGACCATCTTGTTCCTTGACTTTTTTTTGGATCATTTGCCAGATTCTCGTCGCATTGCGTAGATTCGAAATCGACAGATTTCGAGGTCACTGTCGTTTTCTTGGCACAATTAGGAAGAAAAGTACAAGAATTTGACATATTGATTCATTTCACTACGACTAATTTCATGGTTTAACCAAAGGTAAGCCTTTTATCCGCCAAATTACATCCAAATAAGAAAATCAAGAACATTTTTTCATACTTTTAATATCAATGCATCTATATGTCTAAGGAGACATGGCTGGTGTATCAAAACGAGTTATTCTCGCATTGGATACGTGTAATCTGAGCTACGATATTTCCCTTTCCTGCAGTTTCAAAAAAGAAGGATACGTTTTATATATCTGTAAACGATCATATTTGGTAAAAATATTTCGTATCGGTTAACAAGAAATAAAATACAAATAAAAGTAAAATGAAAATAAAATGCAAACAGTAGGCAGTATGCATGTGCGGATCAAATATTGAGAATCGAAGCTTTTAAAATTCACGCGTAAAAATTGCAGTAACTGAAAAATTACAAATTTTTACCCTTTTCAGTCGAACTTTTTTCGGTCCGAAGAACATTTCGGACGAGTAATGGTGTACGATTCGACCGTGGAAACTTTCATCCTCAGATTCTCAAAAGAACAGAGACGAGGAAAAAGTTGAACAAGTTTTTCCTCGTTTGAAGAAGTCCTGTATGTACCGCGTTTTTCTCTTACCGGCGCTGGTTCCCTTCATTGCGCGTTGTGATAGATACAAACAGCGACAATACCGCATCCAGCAAGTGTTATCTCGTGTAATCTGGCAGATGATACGAAGTATTGCGTTTATCTAGCTTGTATATCCGAGACTGTGCATGTATGTTTATATATGTACATGTACGTAGGGCGATGCAACGCGATAGTCATGCAAATAAATCTTGCACGCTCACGTTGTTGAGCTAGTTGTAAACTTTGCTTTGCAAACATGTGTAAGCATCGTTGTACGATTTAGCGAGACCTTGAACTTTGTTGCACACGTATATGTTCATAGGTATAATAATAATAAGTCAAACTGGCAGCCAAGTGGGTTGATGTATTGAATAAATTTAGTTAATTAGAGAAACAATTAATTAATTGAAAAATAAGTAGGTAATTGTTAGACAAGTATAAAACTTGGAATTTGATATTCAGATAGTAAACCACAATTATAAAACACGACATTATCTGCAGCTCGATGTAGTTTCGATATTCTTGATTCTAAATTGTATCATATAAAAATCGATTATCGGACGATATAAAAATTAATAATTATTAGAAAGAGATTGATGAGACAGAAATTAAAATATTTGTACAACGCACGTATTCAAGGTTAAGCCATCAAAAAGGAGAATAGCTTTTTCTATCACTTCTATTAGTTTAGTGAACACTGAGAAAGTTAATATTCGGATCGGATTGTAGAATTTTTATCTGACAATTCGTCCTGGATAAAATACTGTGCTAATGTTTAGCTGCGAAACGCATACTTTATTCGTTAGTGTAATAAATTAAATTTTATGTGGATTTAGATTCGAAACGTATACTAACGAATAATACTTCGAGAAGATTGTTGTATGTAACGAAAATAGTGTATAAAACGATTGAATCAAATGCAGTTAAGAACGATCGATTACGAAATAATTTAGAAACAATGCCCGATGATTATTAATATCAGTGGATGACGTCGATATTATTCGGTTGTAACACAAGCGTATTGCTAACATCGTAATTGCATCACAACAAGATTACGCACACGTGTTTAACGTAAAGCTGTCCTTTTGTTCGGAAAGATTGTGAATTGATTCGACACTATGGTACGCGATGAATAAACTGCTGTTCCATCGCGAATTGATCGTGCAGCCTATCGCGGTAAGTTTCCAAATACAAGTCTGGAAATATTATTGGAGCCGGATATACGCCATTCGAACCATATTGGCACGGTGATAGAGTATCAAGGGCATTCAATGGCCATCAGTAAATATAACGCGGATGATCCTCTTCGCATCGATTCAACGGTATAAATCGCTTATTGACGTTTCGAACGATTTAATCGGCGGTATGCGACATATTGGGCTATTAACACGGAGCGAGTACACTTAATTATTGTTTCCTATTGTTCTCGATGCCAAATATAAAAAATTGCAGCGAATAATATTAAAAGCCTTCTTGCCATGAGATTATCTCTACTTTTGCAGATTATTTCACGCTTGTTTTACATATGTATACTCATCTTCGTAGATTATTGTAAAATAAAAAATATTCTCTTTCGTATTTATTAAATTGGAAATATTAAACATTCCTTTCTCATTCTTTCACTCATTCGAACACCTATACGTCATGCAACCAAATTTATCAACAGTGCGCTAATAAAAATCATCGAATAGAATGTAACTTTCTGTATAAGCAAGCAACGACAGATCTTGGATCGTCTGCAAGGCGTGCACAATACGCGTTTCTCGCGTGAAGTGTATGCACGATGATGAGCTACGATCGTTTCTACGCTTGTTCGTAGCGGGGACTTCGGTTTTAAGCAACAGCGGCGTTATCGTCCCTTGGGTCGCCAGTAATTATTCTCCCGTTCATACCACGGACGAGTCCCGATGCTCGCGTGCACGTTCAATTAAAACGAGTCAGAGGGGGCCAAATTAATACGAGCGCGGTCATTAACGACCAGCGAAGAAAACTCTTCTCTCGAAGAGGAGAGCAGCTCTCAGCGAGGCTGTAGTGCGACACAGAATAAAGAAAAAGGGGGCGAAAGCGGGTGGTGGTCTCCCAGTCGAGTTGCAGGCAACACCTCTGTGCGCCACTCTTGGCTTCGATCCATTTCTCTTTTCACCTTTACGAGGGGATTGCCGATTAAAGGGGAACGCTGAAACCAGGTCTCCGGCAGGAAACGGTGCAAAATGTAGATATTGCTGGTAATTTTTCATACCGTGGAGCTTCGACTACCAGAATTTCGATGAATGGAATAGATTATCGGAACATCGATAGCAGAAAATTTGGGAATTCCGACCCTGATAAGGAAGACTGGAAACAGGAATAGGAAGAAATTGCTACTGTTTCAAAAATTGTTGTTCTTGTGTGGTATTGATATTTATACAATAATTCGACTAACGACGGCTCTACTGCACTTGGTTTGAAATTTACAAGAGCAGGTGTTAATAATCCTAAGGGAATATTGTTTAGTTTGAATTATGAGCTTTGCAATTTCTTCAAAGATATTAAAATTTTTAAGTTTTGTGGGTGTGAAAGTGAGGTACTTATCGAGGATGTATTGTCGGCAAACTGTTTCTTGCAGATGTGCGGTACTTTGTGCGTCCTAATCTCCGTTTCGTAGTTCATCTCGTTTCGATTTCGATTCTTTGTTTGTTATTGAAGAAACGATACGACAAAGTTGCTTAAGGTCTTGAGGGCCAAGCTCCATATCTTTGTTATAGAGCAGTACGAATATGTGAATGGTTATGTAGAGTAATATGAATCATTTATCTACTTTCTTTCTTGAGCGATCAATTTAAAATTTAAGTTACTAAAACATTTCAGATATTATTTCGTTTATACTTAAAGGGGGGAGTAATAGTTTTGTATAATTGTATAGTATATACATAATTTTGTATTTGTATAGTTTTGCCGAAATTCATTATCCCAAAATTTGTTAAATTCATAGTTAAATAACTGACCGTTTAATTATTGTTCATATTCAATTCTATAAGAAGGGAAAGTGTATGTGACATTTATTATCCTGCTTCGATATTTTTCAATTGAAAGTAAATTATTACATCTCCTGCTTGTGCGTTAATGTATTTGCATTAAAATAATCGTTGTTTGTCCCTCTGTAAAGATTTATGTGCAATTTCATTAAAAAAGAGAGAATTTACTCGCTTTCGTACAAATGAAGGGTTAGCAATGGTATTTTACCTCGCTTTATTTAATGAACCATTAAACATAAAAAATAGTGTATCTCACGACGCTCCTAATAAATAGTTTCCGAGAAAATCGCTTGTAACATTTTCTCCGGGCCATTTTGTATTACTAAACATGCATGCATTAAAATCGAAGTGATTTTTTATTCATCTGGGAAATTTCTCGCGTACAACCATGCCATCCATCGCAGTTAATTTACTCGGATACTCATTAATACCGTACCAACACGTTCACGATCTAAACTGGAACTCCTGCCCTAACATTTTAAACGTTCTCTCTAAACCCATCCCACGCAGCCGGTCGTTACACATTTCTTCCGTCACGGTACGACGTTTAACCACGCGAAACTGCTCCTAAGAATAACGTCCTGCCGTGGAATCCGGTAGATCTGTCGTCGATAACATTTACCGAGTACAATCCTCTTTCTCGTTTTATTTGTCTAACGCGTGCAGCAAGCACGGTCAAGATAGATCTCGACTGCGTTTTGAAACTCGCCATTCGCCGAATCATTCTGATGGATATTCAGACGATACCAAAGACATAGAAGGATACTTTCGTCGCGGGGCGATGATGCGTTCACGTGTGCGCAGCTGGAACGGAATCGATCAATTTTGTAAGATTTGTGTATCAAAGTCGATAATTCGTGCGATGTTTTATGCCAAACTATTTGGCGAATTTTTAAATACTCTCTCGTCTACTTAATGTCGTGAAAATATATTGCCAATTACGAGATTTGACGATGGAGTTACGAGGAAGATCAGTTTCTAGAGGACTTTCTTATTTATAAAAATATATCAGTCTAATGATACAGCGCGTCCCAATTTTTAGAACGATTGCTAGATATCTATAAATTTTCTAAAGTCGCTGAGACTTATTGATTGAGACATAGGGTCCTAATATGTAGGCTAATTTATGATTTTATGATACCTAAATGATATGATAACTTAACATTACGATACGCAGTCTGGAGCAAACGATACGATCAGGATACGTACGCTTAATTCCGTGCGACGATGCAATACATCTCTCATCGGTTTACCGGTAGTCAGGCGAGACGGAAGTGTATCGTGGTCGGCGAAGCGGACACATCCGGTCTGCAAGATTAATTGCCAATAAACCTCCATTACAGGGGCCTCTTCCCGTACTGTC